>NC_057829.1:89962500-90235000 GCF_910594005.1 Cervus elaphus | reverse complement strand
AAGCTTAACATATGACAGCGACTCAGCTGGAACCCTGGAACACATACCGCACGCATCTTTGATCTTCCGCATCACATTAAATAACAAAGACCAGAGGACTTCAGATATGTACCAGATAGACTGTGTTTGATCACAGTAAAAGGCTTCGCCCCATTCCGGACTATGGATTGCATCATTGATTTTTTCTTACCCCCACTCCCTCCAAAGAAGGGACTCTTTTAAGTATGTCTGATTCTTTTAATTAGATCATTACTGCTATTGTAATGTTTACTCCAGTATAATCTCTTATGAATAGCATGGGGCTTTTTAACTGCCGCGGTGACACTGCCCTGGTATCTTTGGGGAAAACACTTAGAAATAGTTAGGTCTGAATAATAAATATGGCTGCTTTCACACGCACACAGGCACACACACACACACACACAAATTGTTTGAAATCACTTTTGAAAAATGTCACCATTTCTCACTCCTTAGGAAGTGAGCTAAAGTGAGAGGTGCACACGGTCTGCGTGATGCATGTAAATGCAGGCGGCCACGGGGAAACGTGGTGGGGAGCGTCTGTCGGTGTTTGAAACCAAGCAAAGTTTGCGCTGCAATAATGTGAAGGGTTTCAAAAGAAAGACCTGATCCTGGTCTGGCAGGCAGAGTCACCGAGATGTCTCCTTTTCTCTGCTGCCAAGAGTCTGACTTTCCTTTTCCTTTAGCTGCTCCTTCCCTGATGCTATTCCTCCACCTATCTGTGATGCCCTTCTTGTGCGTGTGCGTGTGTGTTTATTATGCACTTTAACCTCACTTTGAGGAACCTGGGCCATCTCTGGGTTTGGCAGTGGTCAATGGGCTGCGTAGTGGTATAGCTGGAGTGCTCTGTAAATGTGCAAAGAACATACTGGGGAGGGCTTCCTGCGTGCTGCGTCCCCGGGCCGTTAAGTGCAACTCAAGACAGTGATTTGTTTGTAAGAGCAGCTGCAAGTTTAAAAAAAAAAAAATGGTGGCTGCTGATTTCAAATAAGTAACTGAAAAAGGAGGTACATATGTTAAATGATTCCAAGACAATACTTAGTCTCTGTGATCTCTTCCAGTGTCCACCTTGATGACGTGAGTAGGGGTGGAAAGCAGGGTTTGCTTGTTTCTGATGAGCAGCGTGGTTTTATTTGGGGCAGCTTGGAGCGCTTCGGCTCAGGCAAATGGACAATTATGAAAGAGGCTGTTCTTGGTGTGTGTAAGGTAACTTCCACTGCCCTGCCTCTTAAAGTATGTTAAATAATAAATAACTTATTAAAACATGTTCAATGTAATAATGGCCTTTTTCATGAATTGTTGTAAAAGAGCGATTAGAAGGGAGGGGGGAGCAGCCTTCAGGGGAAAATAACGGGAATTTCTAGCAGTGGAGTTGTGTAATGGTTCTATATTTTTTAAATGTGCCTGTACTCCATTCATAGTCATTTAAGTGCTTAAATAAGCACAATAAATGTAAATAATTTACTGCTTTGCAAACAGAAAATTGGGCAGAAAAGTAATTTTGAATAGTGAGTCGGCTTGCAATCTTCGATGATTTGGGACCCTGTAAAATGCAACTGACACGGCTGTTCATTAAGCTCATTGTTATTGAGCCTTCTTCACTTTCATTAGCGATTAATTCAGACAGATATTTAACTTAATAAGGTAAGCGAATAAACAAAAAATCGCTTTCTGTGCCTTAAGGTTTTTTAGACCCCCTAATTGCTTTTGTGCACTAATTATCAAGATTAACACCTTTTACTTTTCTCACTCCGTTTCGCCTTGCAAAAAAAAAAAAAAATGCCACCAGGGTATTTTGAAATCTTTTAAGTGGGAAGTGGGAAAGGGTTAAGGATTTTCTTCCCTAAGACAAAATGACCACCCACCAGAACGAGAAGACTCCGGCGAAGTTGTGCGTGGGTTTTTTAAAACATTAGCTGAGCGGGAAGCCACACGCGGCTGTACCAGAGAATAGAGCTTGAATGGGATTCTAAGCCAGGAAACCACGCTGCTGTCACTCGGATACATCAGACCTTCCGGGAGGAGTTCGTGGGCTGCGTTTCGGCTTTGCTTATCAGGTCTCGGGCTACATTTTTTGAAGCAGCATTCATCAAAGGTTTGCTGTTTGGCCAGTGTATTTAGAAGTTGGTGTGAACTTAAGATCTGAGGTAGTTATCAACACTTGGCGATCAGTGACAAACCCCTTGCAGGTCCTTTAATATTTACTGTAATAATATTATTCATAATGGAGTCATTCAGTATTCATGTGGCTATAATACGTAATTCCATTGTAATTTAGCATTAATTAATGTCCACTTATTGCAGCAGATTATAGTATAGGAAACAATTTCTGATAAGAGACACCAGTGTAATTTAAGGAGGAATCTGATTGTAATTTGAATAATGAGATGCATTGCTTCCTGTTGCCAAGCGTTGGTCCCCACCCCCACCTCCCTGCACGCCTGTGAACCAGAGGACACTTAGACCACTCCAGACGTGCACACACACACACACAATCATGGGGTGCGTGGAACCGAGAGGGTCTTTGTCAAGTAAACATTACAGTGTTTGGAATCCTTTTCTAGATCTTCCTTGCAAATGTTAAAGTTTGTCACTCCCAGATCTTTATTGCCACTGCAATCCCTACCTGAGCGACTGACTCAGTCTGTTTCCCAGAAACAACAAAACGAAACAAAACATTATTGTAAGACAGTTATCCTTTAATGTAGAGGCAACTATTTTTCAAGTGACAATTACAAAGGGACTTTAAAAATAAAAGTAAGTGTGCATTCTATTTATCTATCCATCTACCCACTCCCCCATCTCTACCTAATCTTTATGCCTACTGACCTAGCTCACTCAAAACTGACCCTCAAGAGGGGCCACCTTGGAAAGCTAAGCGGTGAAGGTGCTGAAGTTGGACCCGGGGCCGTCTTGAGGGGCTGGCTGACTGCTCTGGCCCTGGAATCACTCTGTAGCTTCAGATTGCTAATTGCTAGTTGCTGGTCTCGTAAAAAGTCAGGAAGCTCCAGCACCCCTCTGACTTGAACTTGATACCGTATTTCACTCCTTCTTGTCGCATTAGGGGATTTAAGCCCTCCTTTCCCTTTAATTCTTTTCTTTCTTTAATGGGTGACTGGATAAATTCAGCGGTGGATTCTGTGACACTGAAGCAGCAGAGAAGTGCATGATGCACTCCCGCTATGTGGGTGAAAAATCCCTCACCATATGTTTCCTCACTGGAATGCCTCGTCTTGCAAAATTACAGGAACCGAAGCTTAAAAACACAATTAGGTAGTTTAAAATGAAGTATTAAAGAAATACTGCATCTATTCCGATGCCTGCCATGTTTTCTTCCTCTCTCCTTTTTTTGGTTTTGTTTTGTTCTTGGAGGATTCAAAAAGCCTCCCCTGTATTTGATTTTTATACTAATCACGCCCCATATTTTTTGGATTATGTTATATAGGCTGTGGTTAAATTATAAATGAAAGGGTGAACTACCAGACTTCTTGTCATAACAGCAGCTTTTATGTTGTTACAGAAAATGAAAAAAAAAAAAAAAAAAGGTGTTTTGTGTTGAAGGGTCCCCTCGCTTATTTTGCGCTGCTTAATGTATGTGGGCAGACAAGCACAGCAATTTGTAGAAATGTTTTTTGCAGTATTTTGAAAATTACAGCCCCCTCTCCATCCTCTGAGGGGAAAATGAAAGAAAACTAAATACACAATGCATAAATATAGCTGGGTCCTAACAGCTCTCTCTGCTTTTCCTGGCTTTATGCATTCCTTCTTACAGAACGTGCTTATACACATGCACTGGGGCACGCACACACAGACACACACCCAGAGCCTACTTCAAGTCCAATTCCTCACCGAGTTATAAGCCGAATCAACCGTTTCACGTGGTAGCAACCTAAAAACCGCCTTCCCCAATTCCCAGCGCCTTTCTCAATTGTTCAAAGAGAATGAGAAGGCAACCAAACGGCAACAGGACCAGTCTTAAAAAAAAAAAAAAGGAACCAAGTGACGGCTTGTAATCTCTCTATGTTTTTGTTTTCCCATTAAACTTATTTCAAATTCACTAAACATGAGAACCCAGTAAAACATTTTATAGACGCCTTGTATCACACTGCTCAAAGCACTTGACTTAAAGGCTACTTTATGTCCTGACCCTGGCGGGCTGGAGTTTTAAGATAGAATTTATGCTCAGCAAATTGATGAAATATTTCGTTTATAGGCTATGACATTTTAGGTCTGTTGTAACCACATCACTTAAAGGACTTTGCTATGGTGCAGGCACGAAGAATGATTTTCTGCATTAAATCCACTACCGGGCTGAACCGTTTTAATTTGCCCCCAAACTTCTGCCAACTGGAAGGCGGGTAAGAGGTCAGACAAGCCCGAGGAACCGGATGGATTATCTCTTTGCATGAACTCATTCATTGGGCTCTTTCTAATGGAAGGCGAGATTTCACAGTATCTGCTGGAGTTACTCAGATGCTTTTCATAAAGAGCAGATCCTATGCAAAAATCAATAGCATAGCTTATGCCCTTCATTTGTAGATAAGTGTATTCTTGAATGTCTGAAGGAATATTTGATGTGGAACTTAAAACAGGGCTGGAAAAATATCTTTGCTTTTAATTGCCTCTCACTCTGCAGTGAAGTGAGCCCCTTCGCTGCGGAAGAGGGGTTGAGGGCGCACTGGCGACCGCCTCCTTTCTGTTCTGCGAGGTGGGCTACCCTCCTGCTCCCCCGGAACCAGCCTTAAGGATTGTTTCTTCCTTTTTTTTTTTTGGCTTCATTGGATGAACTGACTTCCCGAGATAACAAACCTTCTTCTGCAGCACTTGGCGGAGTTTGGTTAGGGGCTACCTCTGAGCAACGTGAACTTGGCCTTGCTGGTGTCTGACGCTAATACCTTCCCTCCTGTTCCGAATCAGGGTGTTCGGGAAACAGCCTGGAGCCATACAGCTGATGATTTCACCAAATTTGCATCTTTTCAACAGTAATGGGGATGGCTTCCACAAATGCTCCCAGGCTCTAAAGAGATGTTAAGTGGTTGTTTCTCGTTCCTTCCCTCTCCACTCCCAGGAGAGTCGCTTTCCATTGCAGCCACTCCCAGCCTCACGTGGAAGTGCTGGCAGCCAAGGCCTGCCTGGGGCCTGGCTACCCGTCCCTGTGGTCGGCCGCAGGCTGACCGGGCCGGGGGTCCTGGCCGGGGGGGCTTCCTTCCCTGATTCTGAAGCTGGGGTCTCCAGAAGGAAGGCCCACCCATCCCCATGGGCTGGGCGGATGCACACACCGGGCCTGCTGGGTGGGAAGTAGGGCTTGGAGAGAGCTGGGGCTGGGGTCTCAGGTGCGCCTTAGGGGCCAGGTGGGGGGGCCTGGACAAGGGGGCTCAGCTTGGGGAAGTGGGGGGAGGAGACTGCCCCCAGGGCCAGGGTTCTGCACGTCACTGGGAGCTGGGCTTGGGCCGAGGGAGCCCGGGTTGTCACAGAGCAAATATTTTTTTAATGTGGTCTTGATTAAAAATAGGATAAAGTTTTGTGTCCTGAAAATGTACCAGATGTTCGCTGTGATTTTTTAATGACCTTCTGCCAGCCCCTGAGCCGGTCAGTTTGGCCACGGCTGCATGCAGTCCAGTGAGTCAGACCCGCTGGGCTCTGCCAGCGGCCGGGCCTTGATCAGAGTGGCAGGCTGGCAGCTCTGGGTCCCCGGGGACTCTGGGCCGGGGTAGGGGATTTCCAGGAGGGAATGTTCTGGTGGGTTTGGTCTACTTTCCAAAGCTGTTTAGGAGACCCGAGAAACCAAGCCCAGAGCTGCCCCTGGCCCCGCCATGGTCCCGGCCCTTCCCTCTTCATCTCCCAGGCATGGGGGTTTGGGCAGGGCCAAGGTGCCCCTTCCCCTTCCTCCAGGGCCTTCCTGGTTCTGTGAAGCTTTGAGGGACCCGCGATAGCACCCTCTGGGCCTGAGGGTGGATGCAGGCTGGGCTTCCCCCCCGCTCCCCCCCCCCCCCCCCCCCCCCCCCGCAGCCTTGAGAGTGCCCCGTGGGCGTGGCCTTGCACTTCTTGAGAGCAACCTTCTAGGAGAGTCACAAGTCGGCCTTCTGTGAACTTGTTGGTCCACTTGTGCTCTGGGAAGCTACAGAGAATTCTTTCCAAACCATGCTTGGAAAAGTACAGTTGTTTTTTTTTAATGTGTTTTAGACATACACAATAGGACTTGAGTTTCTTTCCTTTAACATGACTCCACACTGCATCAGTCCTTCAGTTGGATTAAAAGTCACAGTATTCTTCATTTTTCTGTCAAGCAGATTTAGGACAAAATTCAGTTTCTCAATACATGACTTGTTCTATTTTTCAGTGTATGCAAACGTTTATACTTTTATTTTAAAAATTGGTAAGTAACACTGGACCTATTCTCCTTTTCATGGTCCTTTGGGATCCAAACCAAACATAGTAAACAACTTATTGAAAATAATTTGCCAATGGAAAACCCAAACCAACCTTTTCCAAATTTCATGTTTATGTTGCAAGGCTATAACCCAAGACCTTCATGACATCTTTCTTTAGAAAAACTCAAACAAAGGATGGAGTCTAATCTTTGTCTCTGAAAGGCATGTCTCATCACTGACAAGGAGGAGAATGGGAAGAAAGAATATAATGAGACCCATTTCCTTGTTGAAACAACAGAGGGAAAATCAAGGAGAAGACCTGGGGAGACAGAAGGGCCTGTTATAAAACCAGGGCCTACAGGAGCTCAGCCAAGCCATCTCCCTGCCAGACACAGACTTGGTTTACCCACAGAGGGTGACGCATGGAAAGCAGCATGTCCTCACAGGTGTCTCACGTTTGAAGTCCATCATAGTTGCAGCAGGAATCCTGCCCTCTGAAAAGAAGATAAATGACTGGCCATCATTACCACTGAGACAGTGGATTCTTGGAGTTGCCTGGTCTTGCCGTACAAGGTTGCTTGATCACCTGTGTCTGGTGAAGCTTATTTTTCAACTAGGAACAGCATAAGAAGGGTTTGCTAATGATCTTCAGTTTTCGTCAGGAAACTGTGAGTCCTCCCATTCTGTAAACAAAATGAAAACCAAGCCAACCGCAGGCTGCCCTGGACCAGGCCTCCACGGTGCCCTGGGCTGTCTGTGCGTCCTCATCTCTCTGAAGTGACTCCACCACCCGCCCTCCTCAATCACCTTGAATGAAAAATTAACCACAAAATTTAATAGCTTCAGGACAGTTCCTTTCACACGTGTCTTAAAAATTCTCATTTCATTTTATGTGTCAATATATTTCCATACATCAGTCTAAAAGCTATGTCAGAAGAAATGAATTAAACTTAGAAGTAAACAATGCCTATTTTGTTAATAACAAGGAAAGATTATTAGTATTTTCCTATTTATAAAGTAGATTTCATTACAGATGGAAATGAAACATATAAATAAATTTAAAATTCCCTTGATTTAATTCATGTAAGGAACAGTCATTCATATATATAAATATATATATAGTCTTTAATTTGTCGTAGATGTTTATCTTTTTTAAATGCGTCTATGAAACATATATTAGTATAATTTACAGTGTGGTGCACACACACCAGTCCAGTTTTATTTGTTGGGGTGCTCAGATATGACACAATGCAGATATTATTGTGCCTGAAGTTGACAGTATCCTGTGGAAGACCTGTTAGAAATCTCACTCTCTCAAATGTGCCCCCCCGGCTCTCACCCACGCTGTGGTTTGGGCACACACTTAGCTTCTCCGGGAGCCCATCCCTTTTGTCCACACGTGCTCTGACCTGTGCTACTCGGGAATTTTCGAGATGAAGTCATCGCTGGTTTGAGTTACTGGAGAGACGTTAATTCGTCCAGCTGGGCTGGCTCACGGGCTGCCCCGCTCTCGGCCTTGACAGCCACCCTCGGTGAGAAATCCAGCAGGAAGCAGGGGGCGAGCCGAGGGGGCCGGAGCCCGCAGACGGGCTCCTGTGATGTGATCACGAGTCGCAGCAACAGAGGAACCAACTGGTCCTCAGGGTCTTCACGAAGAACGCTTCTCTTCAAAGCAGAATTTTAGACAGATGATCAACAAGGACCTACTGCACGGCATAGGGCCTTCTACTTACTATTCTGTAATAACCTATATGGGAAAAGAATCTGAAAGAAAAAAATAGACACTTGTATGTATATAAGTGATTCACTTTGCTCTACACCTGAAACTAACACAATATTGCGAATCGGCTCTACTCCAATATGAAGTAGACATTAGTGAAAGATAGAACTTTGTTTTATTTTTTAGAATTTATTTCTTTTTAATTGAGGGGTAATTGCCTTACCGTATTGTGTTGGTCTCTGCCATCCATCAGCATGAACCAGCCATAGGTATACATATGTCCCCTCCCCCATGAACCTGCCTCCCCCCTCCCTCCCCATCCCTCCTCCGCTCTAGGTCATCACAGAGCCCCGGTTTGAGTTTCTTGAGTAACATGGAAACATATAGTCTACCATATGTAAAATAGATAGCCGGTGGAAGCATAGAATTTTAGTGAAAATATTCCTGGGAAATGATCAGTTACTGCATTGCCGAGCAGACGATGAAATGCGTATCACCCTGTGTTAGCGTGCGTGTTAACATGCATCCATAGGATAAACGACATTGTGTGCGTCGTCAGGGCCTGCTCCTCCGAGCCCTGAAGGCAGTCTCTCTGTTAGAGCGGTCGGCTGTGTGCCCGTGGTCCAGTTGCCCAGGGATGGGCTCCACGCACACGCTCTGTGCCGCTCTGTGCCTTTGGGTTTCCGAGCAGGAATTCCCGGCACCCCCGGCCCCAGCACCTAGAGGAGCTGGGGGTGGGGGAGAGAATGACCCCTGCCCCCTCTCCTGGTTCCAACGTGTCTCTGACCTCCCCACCCACACATGCACCACATAACATCCAGATGTCCAAAAACATTTTTTGGAGGACTCTATGAAATTTGATAGAACGTGAAATGTGATCGTGTATGAACTCAGTGACATACATTGTAAAACAGACCCAAATTCTGTATGTAAAAATGTAGCCATTTTCCCCGGAGGTCCAGCCCCCTTTCCCCGGCAAAGATCAGCGCTGATGGGTCTCACGTGGGGCCTGTCTTGGCCTCCCCTGGGCCCCCCTCTCTTTTTTTCTCCAAAGCCCTTCTTTTCCCAAAAGCTTCAAGAAGGTATGTTTTTATTCTTTGCTATGAAAATTGAGGGTCTTGGTGGCTTTTCCATGGACACAGAATTCACAAATAGCAGAAATATTTCTCAAAGTCGTATCTTCTGACTCTAAAACGAGTGCTTTTTTAGGCCACACAGCAGGAGGAAGCACGCCTGTCCAGCCTCACCTGGGCTGGTCCTCCACTGCAGGGGGAGAGGTGAGGGAGGTGGGGGGTAGTACTCGCGCCCTGCTCTGTCTCCACCAGATCAGGGGCCTCCTGCAGGTGAGGAGGCTGCTCACCTTTTGCCTACACCCGTGGTCCAGTTCACTTTTGCTGAAGAACTGGAGGTGTGTGTAGTCTACAATTTACAAGTCCAGCCAAAGGCAGAAGTTTAGGGTGAAGGTGTTCTTTGCTGTTACAGATACGAACCCCTTTCACGGGACTGGAAGCCGTTGCAGGACAAGAGGCGGTAGTGCTTGGGGAGGGTGAAGCCGGAGCCTTCAGGGTGTCCTGCTCTGTGGTGGAGGTCAAGGCCAACGCAGGAGGGGCCTGCTCCTTCTCCGCGTGGGGGGCGGGGGGGGGTAAAGTGACAAGAAGGTGACCCGTGCACTCTCGGTTCGCAGCCAGCTCACACTCCCCAGGGGTAAGAGCGCGGCGATCCCTCACCTGCGCCTCTTCCCCACCTACACACAGCAGAGAGTGGAACTTTCCTCTAATGTCCACGCTGCAAGTGAAAACAAAGATGACAGAGGGCTCGTTGCCAGTTTAGCAACATCAGTGCCGAGGATGCATTTTTCCTTCCCTGTTACATAAAACAATTGCCTCTTCTTAAAACAGTCACACCACAGGAATAGTACATGCCTTTGCAAAAGTTCTGAAAATGGAGAAGCTGACTTTAAAGTTTTAATTAGCCACAAGCTCACCTCTTTTCGTTAACGTTTTGGTAATCTGGCCTATTGCAATCTACAAACTATATCATTGACATTATTCTGCACACACAGTTTCGGATGCTCTCCTTTCCACTAGGGCTTCCCTGGTGGCTCAGATGATAAAGAAACTCCCTGCAATGCAGGAGACCTGGGCTGGGTCCCTGAGTGGGGAAGATCCCCTGGAGAAGGGAATAGCTAAACTTTTCCCTATTTTGCACAAAAAGTCTTTGTGAACATCCTTTAAAATAGCAAATGCTCTTGCTAATGGATTTAATAAAATTTACGAAGCTGCTTCTTTATTATTGAGTATTTGGCATTTTCTTTGTGAGTAGATACTACCTTACATTGAGTGTCTTTGTATACAAAGCTTGCCCCACACACGTGTTTCTTTGGGGTGGATTTCAAAAAATAGCATTTCTGTTCAGAGGACTTGGCAGCACTGTTTCAGAAGGGTTTTCCTGATTTCCCCTCATCCACAGCCTGAGAGATCCTTGCTCACTGTGAAACGTTGCCTTTTTTTCTTATTTATCAAAAATATCAGGTACATGCAAATAATGCTCATTGCTTAATTTAAAATCATTTTACTAGTTGTGGTATCAGACATCTTTTCTCTGTGAATGTGAATCATTTGTTCTTCTATGAACTGTCTGTTTTGTTTTTAGAGAAATAGCTCTACTAGAAATCCTGGATTCTGTATACATGCTTTATGTTTCAACACACCACTTGAAAAATTATTCTAATGGCCAACTGGTATTATTAAAAAGAGTTGCAAAAGTTTCCACTCGAAAAATCCACAAAAGTAAAAAAAAAAAAAATTGAGCAAAGACTTCTTTTCTTCCCGCTTTTTGTTTCCACTAAATTGCTTCCATCTCTTTTGCTTTTGTAAAAAGCATTAAGAATGCACCAGCACCCTTATGATCTTACAGACAGAATAAAGAGGAACAATATCAGCCCATCTTAGCAAACAAATATTCCCATTTTCCACAGTGGGATAGCCTAATTATTGCCATTTGTATGTTAACATTTTAACCACCTCACTGCCAAGCCTCACTGAGATAATACTCTTGATTTCCATGACTATTTTGAGTATAAAAACCATATGTTCTGTCATTTAGAAAGGATGTAAAGTAGGAGTGAATCACAAAACTGTGAAGATTGTGGCTCAAAGAATTAAGAAGACCCTTTTGAGTTTGCTTAAAAATAAAGGTGAAGTGGTACCTGTGATGGTGCCAGTGAGAAAGCTTTCTTCCCTGAAGGGACTTACAGAGCTTACGGACTTTTTAATAAAATCTTATAAAGTGACAATTTTGAAAATCTTATCTTGACAGTAAGTATATTTGGTATTCATGTTATCATCCTATGATACAATATGTATTTACAGAGTAGACTCAGGAGTTTGCAAAAAGTTCCTTTTCCCTCTTAGCCCAGCCATGACTATTCTGAGTGATAAACAGGGGCTTCGAAGGGCATTTTTCAGCTTGTTAGTGAGAAATACTGAGTTACCATTTGTGGTCCAGAGTCACTATTTTTCTAGGACCGAGGCGTCTAAGTGAGACATTCAGATGTCCTCATGACTGAACTGAGAACACAAACAGCCTTCTTCCTGTAGCTGTCACAGAGTTTTGGGAAACATCTCAGCTGACCTTGACTGTTCTTTAGTTGCTAACAGAAAACCAAATAAAGTAGGCATTTAAAGGTTAGGAACTCAAGGTTATGTTGATCTCAAGAATCATTTTCAGAACTTCCCTGGCGGTCCAGTGGTTAAGACTCCCCTCTTCAAATGCAGGCGGCCTGTGCTTGATCCCTGGTTGGGGAAGTAAGATCCCACCTGCTGCGCTATCAAAAAACTTTTTCTTTAATTAAAGTAATAATGCATTGGTTCCTGGAACAAACTTACCTTTAAAAAAGGAACCATATCCTCACTTTGACTTTCTTTGTTGCTATCCCATATCCTTTCCAAACTAAAAGATGAAGAAAACTGGGAGAACTAGGAAGCAACTGATAAATGCCAATTAACTCAGTGCACATATACTCCAAACATCTAAAATTTCTCAAAGAGAGTGAGGCACACGGTTAATAAGTCTTATTGGGCCTTAGAAGTTCCAAACCGGCATCTTTAAAGGGATGATTCTTGTGTTTTCATAATATCCCATGCTAAGCAACACACAATTATTGTCATTTTACTTCTCGGTTTTGGACATAATTCTGTGAAGTGTTTCGTATAGATGAAGTTTGCAGCCGAATAATAAATAAATGAGTTGCCAATAACTTCAAAATTGTGTAAAGGCGCCTTCTTTCTATTGTCAATCATTTTTAGCTTAAACTTCTGTGGTTGGAGTGTGGTAATGAGTACATGCCGACCGTGTGGAGAGCTTGAAGTTCTTGTAGTGGAATCTTAAATGACAGGATGTCCGTTTCAGTTGTTATG
This sequence comes from Cervus elaphus, assembly GCF_910594005.1. Taxonomy (NCBI): domain Eukaryota; kingdom Metazoa; phylum Chordata; class Mammalia; order Artiodactyla; family Cervidae; genus Cervus; species Cervus elaphus. The sequence continues at coordinate 90,222,473 of NC_057829.1, read as the reverse complement.
TTGAAGGGTTTGGGGCTTAGCAGACTTCTGGCTGTTACAGACATGAGCGTACACACACTTGCCCCCATACACCCTCACACACATACACCAAGACCGAAAGTAAGAAGAAAAGCAGCCACAAGGCTTAGCATAGAACACACGAATGACCAACATAGCGAAGATACATTTTAAATAGTCTTATTTTACACATTCATGATGTTTAAAAAAATTATCTTCACATTTTCTTTGTGAACTTTATTCAAATTCTGAATGTGATAAATTACAATGTCAGCTTAAAGCCTTTAGCATTAAATTTTAACATACCAGTTCAGTTCGGTTGCTGAGTTGTGTCCAACTCTTTGCGACCCCATGGACTGCAGCATGCCAGGCCTCCCTGTCCACATCAACTCTCAGAGCTTACTCAAACTGATGTCCATTGAGTCGGTGATGCCATCCAACCATCTTATCTTCTGTCGTCCCCTTTTAATATATAGGTTAAAACTAATGAGTTCATCCTGCTTCCACTCACTCCCCCCGAGTTTTTTCTTGTGAATTTTTAGAAAAGCATGTTTTCCATGGTTCCACCAGTGTTCTCTCTCTCATAATGATTCTCTGGTTCTTTTCTAATTACAGGGTTGCAAATTATTTACTCTAGTTTTTCATGAAAGGAGTAAACAGGTAATCCAGCGTAAAAGAGCACAGTTCCAACTTCAGGGAAAAAAAAAAAAAGAAATGAGTAGGTGTTGAATCTCTCCTTAGAAGCGCAGCCGTGCAGCCTCTGTCTGACGGAAGGGCTGCAGCAGAAGGGCCCTCCACCTTGCCTCAGTGTAACGCAATTTACCTTCATTAAATTACTGGAGGGCCAGTTACTTAAGCAGAATATTGATTTTCAGTCTGGCCCGTGTTTAACATAATTCTGCGTAGGCAGCAGCTAATTCTGCATTTAAATCTAACACCCTAATAGAATTACTCCATGCTGCTGACCATGGGCAAGCCCTCAGCCACCCATCCCATGCTCCACCTCTGGACGGTCTCTCCAAGACCCGGGGCTGAGCCTGCCTTCACCCCTCTTGAGTTCCTTCGTTTCCAGGGGTCCCTGATGCAGAAAGGTCACTCCTTAACCAAAGAGGAGGTTTGGGGAAGCGGGCAGAATCGTCAGTGGTATCATACAATTATTTTTACCACAGTAATAACAGTTATATTAAATGTTACAATAGAAATTACTTTTTGTTTGCATCTGGAATTGATACATCCATTCTCCATTGTCCCTCCAGAAAACTATCAGAAAAAAAAAATCACCCCAAAACATGAAGCCTTTTAAGTCTAGCTATGCACAAACTTCACACTGGCATTTTTCTTTGGTTTTCATTTCAACCATTAGCACTTAATAGTTTAAAAATCAAGAGTCATTTGCTAATAATGAATAGCTGCACACTTCATACTATGACTATTTGATAACTGGTCGTGTGAGGGTAGGGTGAGGAGGCGACAGAGGACGAGATGGTTGGATGGCATCATCAATTCAGTGGACATGAGTCTGAGCAAACTCTAGGAGATAGTGAAGGACAGAGAAGCCTGGTGTGCTGCAGTCCATGGGGTTGCAAAGAGTCTGCCAGGATCAAGCAACTGAATAACGATAGCAACATGTAAAACTGTAACGTGTAATATGGGTTTCCATGGTGGCCTAGGTGATAAAGAATCCGCCTGTAATGCAGGAGTCCTGAGTTTGATCCTTGGATGGGGAAGATCCCCTGGAGAAGGGAATGGCTACCCGCTCCAGTATTCTTACCTGGAGAATTCCATGGACAGAGGAGCCTGGTGGGCTACTATACAGTCCATGGGGTCAAAAAGAGTCAGACACAACTTAGCGACTAAGTAGCATGTCAAACTAATCCCAAATGTTGATTTGCCTTCAATTTATAAACAGCAAAAATAAAGCAAAAAGGTCTTCTTTCCTAGTTAACTTCCTTGAAGAGTTTCACGTTTAAAGATGCCTATGCCTTTTGGCCTAAATGGATAATATGGTTAAGACTCTTTGGCTTGGTGACCTTTCTTGTTTCTGATAAGTAAAATGAGCCTTGTCTTCAAATTCAATCTTGCTTCAAACAGGACATTGACTTCTAAATATTTTGTAAAAAAAATTTGGATTAAAGTCAAACATCACTTAACTGTGCATATTATTTGATGGTAGTGATGAGCATGGAGATTTTTTTTTTTTTCCCAACGTGCTGGACCTCAGTTTCGATGAGGAGATGGTAGTGAGTTCTCACTCATTTTGTTCAGATTTTCCTCATTTGAGATTTTTTTTTAAAAATGTAATTTAGATACTTTAATTTTGATAGATCACAGTTTCAAAAGGGAGAATTTCCCCCCTGATACATAGAAGCAAAAGTACATGGGATTTTTTCCTTTTTAAGACTGTTTTTTTTTTTTTGATGTGAACCATTTTTAAAGTCCTTTCTTGAATTTGTTACACTATTGTTTCTATCTTATGCATTGGATTTTTGGCTGTGAGTCAAATCTTAGCTCCCTGACCAGGGATTGAAACTGCATTCTGTGCACTGGAAGAATTATTAACCACTGAACCACCAGGGAAATCCCTACTATATGGGATTTTAAGTTGTCCTTTATCCCTGGAAGGAGTTCTTTGAAAGGACCTCTTTCCTTAGCTCACCCTTTACCGTGGTGGTGTAACCTGCGCACTCACCCAATTTTGTTATGGAAGGCAGTTTGCCCCACACTTTAAAGCACTCTTTCAGTTGCTTCAGGCTGTATTGTTCCAGGTAGAATACCATGTGCTTTGGTTTGGAGGTTTTAACTGTGATCTAGGTGAGGTGTAAGTTTCACCTCTCCAAAACATTTCTCAGTCAGGCTCACTCATTTATGGACACGATGTTTGGTACATGTCTTAGCAGTTCTGGCTGCTATGACACAATACCTAGGACTTGGTGGCTTATAAACAGCAAGACATTTATCTCTCATGGTTCTGGAGGCTGGAAGCCTCAGGTCAAAGTGTTAGCATGATTGGGTCTTGGTTAGGACCTCCTCTCTGCGTCCTCACCGCGAAAGGGTGAGGAGCCCTGTGGGGTTTCTTGCTTTAAAGTCCTAATCTCGCTCATGAGGGCTCCACCCCATGATGTAAGCAGCTCCCAAACACCAATCATCTTGAGGGGATAGGATTCCAACCTATGAGTTTTGGGGGTTACAACCTTTCAGACCATAGCAATGTAATAACACATAATAAAATAATAACTGATCTCAGGTTTCTTCTTACCAACTCTGACTTCACTCCATTTCAGTCTGAATAACTAGAGTGCAAGTGTGAAAGTCACTCAGTTGTGTCCGACTCTTTGAGACCCCATGGACTATACAGTCCATGGAATTCTCCAGGCCAGAATACTGGAGTGGGTAGCCGTTCCCTTCTTCAGGGGATCTTCCCAAGCCAGGGATGGAACCCAGATTTCCTGCATTTCAGGCAGACTCTTAACCAGCTGAGCCACCAGGGAAGAGTAAGTTTGTGTAAACGCAGGATGAGGAGTGACTGGAGGGCAAGTGCAGACAACAGAGAAGCTCTTTGAGAACTTTGGTTATTCATGGGAGCAGAGAGAAGGCAAGAATAGTAAGAGGAGATGGACTAAAAAGATGCCTCTTCAGCCTGAGAGGAGCTTGACCATGATGACGAGATGGGACCCAGAGAGAGAAATGTTGGTGATCTAGAAAGACAGCTGAAAAAAACTGGGGGAAACTGCAGAAACGTAGCCTGCTGCTGCCCCTGGAGAGGTCTGCACAGAACTCTTTACAAAGAAGTAAGAGCTTGAGCTGGAAACGGCAGGCAGTGCACTGGGATGGAATTAACATAAAAAAACGTGGGAGGGTGGGAAATCTGCAGCCCTGTCCTCAAAGAAAAGATGGCCAGATGGAGTAATATCAGCTAAAATGGAACAGTGTTACATATATCTGCTCTGTGCTCAGTCGCTCAGTCAAGTCCAACTCTTTGAGACCCCACGGACTGTAGCCTGCCGGGCTCCTCTGTCCATGGGATTTTCCAGACAGGAATCCTGGAGCAGGTTGCCATTTCCTCCTCCAGGGGATCTTCCTGACCCAGGGATCGAGCCCAGGTCTCTTGAGTCTCCTGCTTTGGCAGATGGATTCTTTCCCACTGAGCCACCTGGGAAACTCATGTTACATTTACATCACACACATATACAACTACATCTATGTAAATAAGTGTTTATGTGATAATATATGCTCAGAATCCTGGTAATACCTAATGATACTAAACACAAATTCCTCCCTTTGACTGACTCTGTTGATTACCCACTGACATTTGCTCCAGGCATGCCAACCTGCGGGTGGGGACTGTTCACTGAAACACTAGAGGTTTGTACAAGCAGCTGGCGAAGGGTTGGTGAAAGCAAGGGCTCTTTTCTCAGAGGGGCCGGGTAGGGGGCACAGACCCAGTCCTCGATGGGAAGGTGCTCAGCACTGTCTGAGGCTGACTTCAAGAAGAAGAGGTGGTGGTAGGGAGTTGCTGTGGTTGTCTGAGGACTTTGCTGACTCTGAAGCTGGAAGATCCAGGCCTCCTGCAAGACCAGCCTGGTCTGGCCACTGCCCTTCAAGGGGTTCCGTTTCCGATCTCTCAGGGGCCTGAGCCCAGCTCCCTAACCCGCTTCCTGCCACCATCACGGCGAGGTTCAGTGGCGGTCTGGCCACCATGTCTAGGACTGAGGCTCCCAGCAGTGCAGATCTGCAAACCTTTGGTCTAGGAGGAGCCAGACACTCCGCTGCGGTCAGAGTTTCCCCCTCAGCCGGACGCCTGCAGCCCAGCCTCGGGAGCAGTGGCTGGCTGAGGCGAGCCGGAAGGCAGGTGTCATTGCAGGGCCTGGAGCTGACTTCTGCAGCGGGGCTCAGCTGGGATGTGCGTCTCTGCTCCCTGGGGCGTGAGGGGGCTTCACTCCGCGTTAACAGCCGGCGGGTTGTCTGGGGCTGACGGAGTGAACTGGCCTCAGAGTGAGGCCTGAGTGGTGGAGTGAGCCTACCACCGAGCAAGGGGAGCCCTGGGCCTCTCTCCCTCCTCGCGGTTTTCACCTCCTGGCTCCTCACAAGGCAGCAGCATTCCAAAAAGGCGGGCGGAGGCTGCAACGTCTCGGAGGCCAAGGTCAAGCCACGCCCTTTCTGTGCCCGTCTATTAGTCCAAACGCGTTACCCAGAAGTCCCAGATTAGGGGGAAGAAGTGGGGAGACACTTTGTGGTCATATTTAATCTATCAGGCAAGGCAACCATCTCAAGACCCAAGGAACTAGGGAGGAGCCAAGGGACAGGGGCTCCTCAAACCTAACAAAGAAGCCCGGCAGGTGGGAGGGGCAAAGGCGGGCCTCCAGGGAGGCACTGGGAGGTTGCCATGGCAATGCCGTGACCTTTACCCAGAGGTGCGCCTTCCTGACCGCCACTGTCTCCTCCAGCTCTGAGGAGTGAAGCGGGGCTTCCGGTGCCCTAGGAGAATAACGCACTTGAATAAACCACACCAAACCCTGGTATTCATTTTCTCTCTGCTTCCTCTGAAAACTCTCCATTTACAAACTGTAAAACTCCCTTAAAAAAAAATACTTTATGAACAAAAAACAGGTAAATGCCTTTTAGGAATGTGTACTTAGATAGAATCCATTTTTACAGCCTTGGATCCAGCTTTCTGAAGAGATTGCTATTTTTTCATTCATAAATATTTAATTACTATGTAGACTTCCTATCCATCCTATGCTGTGTGTTCTTGGGCCCTTTTAAATTTCATTTCTTTGTTAAATTGGTGGCGGAAACTAACCATCTGTGGATCTTTCTTCATGTTTGGAATAAAGAAAAGGTTTGACCTTAGAGCAGCTAGAGGTAGAAATACCAATTTAAAAAAAAAAAACAACAAAAAACCAAAACCAAAACCCTACAGTAGATTAAGAAACTTTTAACTAATTTTGGAAAATATCCTAGAAAATCCACACTAGGAACTGGTAAAAATATTTATCCTAAATGTCATTAAATTGAATATCATTGAGTGACCAGTGTGTGAGATTTGTAGGTTGTCCATTTGGAACTAAAATCAAAGTTACATTTCCCATTGTTTTGGTTTGCTTTCCATCACTTTTGTAGAGGAAGACAAAAAGGTAATGTCTGTTTCTATTATTTTGCAAAATGTCATTAATAACTACTCATGGGGTGAATGCCACGGCCAGCAAAGATGGTCATGTTGAATATTCCTGCTGTTTCTGTCTATTGCATTAATGTGTGGAGGGTGACTCAGGGGTGTCCCATTTGGAAACAGCTTGGGCCTTCCTTACTGGGATCTCTGGTAATTTAGGGTTGTAGCTTTAAAGGAACTACTGCAGCTGGGATCATGTTCTCAGATGACCATGCTCGGCCAAGTGGAGACATCAACCGTTTGATTGATGGCAACTTAAGAATAAAGGGAAGCCCAGGGAGATGTCTGGCAAGGGATGCGTGAGTTTCAGCCAGACCATCACTGTGTCTGGGTCCAGATGGGGCTTCATTTCTGGGTACAGTGAGTCTTTATTCTTCAAGAGATTGACAAGGGTCACCTCGGTCAACTGGGAGAGAAGTCTTCTGTGGCCTGTGCTGTGGTTTATGTGGAGGCTACTCACCAAGGACCAAACTCTATTTCTCCTTCTTCTTGGGCACACATGTAATTCACCTTCCTCTCCTGCAATGAGAGAAGCCTCAGTCCTACCTGTGGAGGAGGAAACGGCAACCCTCTCCAGTATTCTTGCCTGGGGACGCCTAAGAACAGAGGGGTCTGGTGGGCTACAGTCCCTGGGGTCAAGAGTCAGACACAACTTACCTGGCAGAGTTCAAGAGGAGGGGTGAGTGCTATTTCCAAGCCAAAGCTAACCTTCCTTCTAGTCTCATAGAGTCCTTATTCTTTCTGCATAGTTGAGAGTTAGTTTGACTGGGTATAGAATTGAATATGGAAAATAGAACTTTAGAACTTTGAAGGTATTGTTCAACCAAACAGCAAGCAACGTTCCTCTTGAGATATTTGCTGTCAGTTTGGTATCCTTTTCCTCTGTAGGCGTTAGTCCTCTGATTTCATGGTGATGGTTTTCATATCTTATGAAAATGGCCGTGGTTGACACACCTTCAAACTTAAGACATGTTTTCTTCAATTTTCTTTCACTATTTTATTAATTTCCTTCATTTTCTTCTTTCATTCTGCAACTGTTTATTTTTGGAAGTTAGGCTGGTTTTATACCATTCCTGTTTCTTATTTTATTTTTAGTCTATCAGATGTTTTTCTTAGAAAAAATTCTCAAATTTATATTCCAGTCTATTGCTTTCAAATCAATTCATGAAATACATTTTTTTAAACTTTATAAGAAAACCTTCTTGTTCCTTGCGCTTTCCTTATCCTATCCTGTCCTTGTTTTGTGGATTCAAGATCTCTATCACTCTGAGAATATTGATTAATATCTGTACAATAATTTCTCTTTTTTAATTGGAAATATCTATACTTTTCTAGAATCATGGCTTCTGTTTATCTTGGCTTATATTCTCTGTATTGTAGGATTTTGTTTGATGATTGTGTTTGTTCTATTGAATTGCAGAGCATCTGTCTGGCAGACTTATCTGGATTGTCCCATTTTATGTTAGAGCAGGTTGTAGCAAATGACCAAGAGTCACTGTTGGGTGTCTGGCAACTTCATTTTATGTTTATTGGGAGAGAGGTCAGCTATTAACTGGAAGAACTCTTGCCAAAACTTGAAGGGCTTATTTGTGGTCACTAGGATTTGTACAGTTGCCTGGTTTCCCCTAAACAATTCATTTACACTGTTTAGAGAAACATCTTCAGGTCTTGTAGATAAACGTCTTGCTCTTAGGTGTTCTGCTCCTAGAAGTGGGCATTTGAAAATGAATCCTTTTGTTTTTCAGCCTTTACCATCATGTTGTGGTTAAGTCTGTAGGAGCTCCACTAGTACATCGGTCCCTTCACAGCCAATTCATGTACTTTATAAGCTTTGCTTTTTTCTGTTTTTATAGCCACTACTTCTTGATCCTTTTTTTTTTTTTCTGGTATTCCAAAAATCTGTTGAAATCTCTTATTTGCTGATAATCTTCCTGTATGTCTTTTAACTTTTGGGTATAAATACAAGTTTCAGTTCCCTCTCAGGAAGGAGAAAAGATACACATGCACCATTTTGAACTGGAAGCTCCCACTATTTATTATTATTATATAATAGTTTTCGTGTTGTTGGTTTGAGTGAAAGCAAATTCAAGCTAGACCCTCATGAAACCACATGTGTTTATTTTGAAGAATCTACCTGGCAAACTACATTGGAGTCCTAATTGTATCCAAAAATGTGAAATGCGAATGTCAGTTTTGAACAAGAGCTGGGCTTGGGAGACCTGAGCTGGGTGCTCATGTGTGGAGTCCTAGTAAGAGGGCAGAGGGTGAATTTGGTCTTTCTGTGTCTCACGGGGCATCTCAGGCTGAGAACTAGGACCCTTCTGGGAGATGACTGGACTCAGGAGGTAGCATTAACTCTCAATGTGCCTGATGATGTGAAGCACAGCTCCTGCTGGACTTGTGTCCAAGGTTCCTGGGCCCAGCTGATTTCCTGTCTGACGCCTATTGTGTGGGGTGTGGGGAAGGAGAGGTCCTGACCCTTATCTACAGCATTTTAGGTTAGCTAGGCGACATGCCTCACGCGTTTCTCCTGCCTCCTGGGACTGAGTCCCTGACTGAGGCTCCTGCTCTTCCCCTGTCTCTCAGCCCTTTGTGCTCCTGGGCCATTCTGCCTGCTGTCCACCATCTTGGCCAACCCCGGTCTGAGAACTGCCCAGGGAACAGCCCGGCCAGAAGGGCAGACAACCATCCCCCTCCTACAGATTTTCAGGTTCTCACTTAAGATTGGCAACTTCTGTTTTCTCCTGCTTCTATCATAGTTCTGCTCCTTCTATGATATTTTAAAATCTCAGATACCAACCATTGGCGTCCACTGCTTTCTAGGACACATGGCAAGCTCATGAGGCACACAGGACGGTAGACAGTGGATTCCCACCAAAGGAAGATGAAAGGCGAGCTACATGTATCTGGGAGTCATCGTGGGTAGGCATCCCTGGTTCTAAGGAATACATGCCAGGCCCAGCAGAGGAGAGCTTGGGCCCGTGTGCAGTGGATTTAGCTGATGGCTACACTGTATGGGTGAGGCAGCTAACAGAGGTTCATCCTGGCAAGAGTAACTCAACAGGGAAGATACATGTTGGCCATTAAATGAAAGTCTGTTCATGTCACCAGATGACAGGCTTACCTCTAGACTGTGTTTCAAAGACCTCCACTTCTGAGTGTAATTTTAACACGGCACTCCAGACCCTTGTGTTGAAAGGTTCTTCGTCCCCATGTGGACTTTGGGTCAAGCAGTGCTCATTTGTTAGCAGAGACTCTGTTCTTTCTTCTGCAAGGAAATTTCCCATAAAAGCAGAGACAGACACTTCTCCCCTGAGGATCCCACGGTCAGGAGTGTTTTCACTTTTGTGCGGTCATCTTTTCCTTCAGTGGGGGCACTCCTAGCCGATTTGCTCTGGGCTGGCATCTTGATGTATCCTCTTAGGGACCCCCAGACATGATGCCCCTGGAGTTAGGAACAAGGTGACAGGGAACAAGGAAGGACTGGCACTTCTTGGTCCTTGACTGGAGGGCAGCATTCAAGTCTAGGCCCTTGGCTGAGACTCCAAAGGGGTCTGCACTTCAGGGCAGGCAAAACCCCTTTCAACCCAAGTCACTCAGGCTGGAAGCCCAGCCCCATGAGGTCTGCAGAAGATTCTGATCTGCAATGAGGTGACACAGTCCAATTTGCTCAAACCTCTGTCTCCTGTCTTTCCATGGACTTTATTTCCTTTTATCTGAAGTTCACACTCAAGAAAGAAGACAATGAAGCAGGTGGCCTGATCCCCACCCAAGCTGGACACACTGTCACTCAACGAGGCAGCTGTGGATGTGGTTCCCAGTTCCCTCTCCTCCACATTGCAACCTGTAGACCTATGTTCTCACTCTAAGGTCTGCACCTTTGGGTGCCTTTTGCCCATTTCGTTGGTCACCTCTGAACGGCTCACAGCTCCACAGCTCCACATGCTTGACTTAGTGGATATACTACATTACAAAGATAAAATTAATGCCATATTTTCCAAAACTGAGACCCTTAGAATTTCCATTTATCTGACTTCTGATCTGATTTCAACTTATTTCTAGATATCTTCATTTCCATGTATTTGACTACATTTATTTTTAAGTTATTAGGTACTTATGAATTCATTCTGATGTTCTGAGAGATGTTCGTGTGTTTGGTGTTGGAAATAAATGTCACACTGTTTCTCTAGGTGCCTCTGTCCTTGTGACTCTGGGTGTTTTCATTCTTCATGGCTACTGTTGACTGTCTTAGGCATAATTAATTCTGATAACACGAAGTCTTTATATTTTTCTTGCTGAAACAGCAACTTTGCAGTTAACAAATAATCTAAGACACAAAGTTCCACACATATTTGTCTTCATTATATAATTAAAAGGTGATAAAGATGTGCCACTTTCAAAAAAGTTCTAGCTAGTTACTGAATTTTTATCCACTGAATGGGTGTCCTAAATCCTCCCATCAAACCCTCACAATTTAGAATTTCCCATCTCTCTGAGATTTTTATGATTTTACAAATATAATTATTATTCTGGTAAGATTCCAGAAAATCAAAGCCGTGTCCCCCCAGTGACACGAGACTCTGGCCCAAGTATGGCCCGTGTGACGGGGAACAAATCAAGCCGGGTGTCTGGAGAATGTGCCCGGTTATCAGTCACCTTGAATAGCAGGCCTGACAGCACATCGAGGGAGGCACCTGCAGCCATTCATTGACTCCCAATGACAAAGCCGTTCTGCATATTGCATTTCTGCTAATCAGCTGAGCCCCCACGGTGGCTCACACGTCAAGGTTGCCTCTCAGAGGAGGCGCAGGGAGGGAGGTGTGAAGGAGAGAGCCGAGGGGCCGGGGTGACCCAACATGCAGTGGAGCGAGCTGGGCCTCCTGATGCCTCCAGCCCCGCCAGCAGCAGGGGCCCTCGCTGCCTCCCCTCTGCGTTCCCCCTCCCTGGTCAGGGGTAGAGGCCTCCCTATTCACCACCCAGGCCTGGTATGTACTACTTAGAGCAATGGACCCCTGCCTACATTGGCTCTCAGATACGTGTATTTTGCTCTTCAACCTTTTTTTAATTGTTTTCCTTCAAAATTTTTGTCGGAGTGTTGCTGTTTTACAATGTTGTTGCTTATTGCTGTGTATAGCAAACAACTATACACATATGTATAAAGTGAAAAGTGAAAGTGAAGTCGCTCAGTCATGTCCGACTCTTTTTGACTCGGTGGACTGTAGCCTACCAGGCTCCTCCATCCATGGGGTTTTCCAGGCAAGAGTGGGTTGCCATTACCTTCTCCAGGGGATCTTCCCCACCCAGGGATTGAACCCAGGTCTCCCGCATTGCAGGCAGATGCTTTGCCCTCTGAGCCACCAGGTATATCCCCTGTATTAGATTTCCTTCCCATTTAGATCAACACAGAGCACTGAGTAGATACACCCCCTGTGCTATGAAATAGGTTCTCTTTAGTTACCCATTTTATACCTAGTAGTGTATACATGTCAGTCCCGATCTCCCAATTCATCCCACCCTCTCTTTATCCCCTTGGTGTCCATGGGTTTGTTCTCTCTGTCTGTGTCTTTATTCCTGCTTTGCAGATAGGACCATCTGTAGCATTTTCCTAGATTTGAAATGCACGTGTTAATATACGATATTTGTTTTTTCTGTTTCTAACTTACTTCATTCATATGAGAGTCTCTAGGTCCATCCATGTCTCTGCAAATGCCGTAGTTTTGTTCCTTTTTATGGCTGAGTCATATTCCATTGGGGATATGTGCCACATCTTTATCCATTCATCTGTTGATGGCCATTTAGGTTGTTTCCATGTCCTGGCTATTGTCAACAGGGCTGCAATTCATGGGAGTATGGTTTCCTCCAGGTAAATGGCCAGGAGTGGGATTACTGGGTCATATGATAGCTCTAATCTTTATTTTTTAAGGAATCTCCATATGTTTCCATAGTGGCTCTATCAATTACATTCCCACAACAGTATAGGAGGGTTCCCCTTTCTCCACAGCCTCTCTGGCATTTATTGTTGTAGGGTTTTTGATGATGGTCATTCTGACCAATGTGGGGGTGATACCTCATTGTAGTTCTGATTTGCATTTCTCTAGTAGTTAGCAATGCTGAGCATCTTTTTGCGTGCCTCTTGGTCATCTGTATGTCTTCTCTGGAGACATGTCTGTCTGTGCCAGCCTCCTTGGCCGTGGTCCATCGTCTACATCCGCCTTTGTGCCTCATCACCTAGCCATGATGCATGTGCCCCGGGATGCATGTGCCCCGGGATGCATGGACTTCAATGCTCTGCCCGAGAATTGGCTGGTATCTGAGATTTTAAAACATGACAGAAGGAGAGGAACTCTTCCGTACAAACATGCTAGACAACATATGAGGCTTGAGAGAGTGGGTTGGAGACATCTCAGTGGTGATGACCTACATTGCTCGTCTAAGTGCAGCTCCCCGTGCCCCAGACCTCTGGCAGCTGACAGTCAGCTGGGTCACCGCTCCCATTAGTTCTGAGCTCTTGAGGCTAATTCTGGTTGAGCTGCTGCTCCACGGTGGGGTCCGGATTTGACCACAGAAGGTTCATGAATACAATGGAGGGTCAAGATGAGGAATGTCAGTGGCAGGCTAGGTTGAACTGCAGTGAGCGGGCTTGGCAACCTGTCAGGGGATGTGTGGGGAGAGGCACAGGCTGTCGTTTCAACAGAGGCCTTTCCAGTTTCCTGTGCTGCATGCCTTTCTCTGATGGCCCTCAAAACACATCGTCTCTGCCTTAAAATTGGAGTCTTGTTAAATTATACTAGAAAGAAAGATCATTAGATGAGTAGAGGCTCACAAACAACTCTCAAGATGTCTTCACATAGGATTTTATGTCACTAGGGTTGAATGTAGCTGACTATAGTGAACTACAATGAATTAAAATAAACACTGACTAAATGAATGAGGGTGTTCTGTGTGCCCAGCGCTGTACCAGACACATGGGCCATGAAGGCAAATGAAAGAGCAACTGTAAGCCTCTCGAGGGTGAGACCTCTGGGGAGCTCCCTGGATGGGTAGCTCTGAGAGGCAGAGGTGGAGTCAGGGCTGCAGACCAGGCTGTCCTTAGAAGGCCATTTTCAGACCTTTGTAAGCATCTTTGGTAGGGAATAAGGATGCTTTGAATTCTAAGCATCCAGAAGAAGAAAAGCCTTCCCAGTGGCTCATCCCTTAGGTACTCATGTTTTTGTAATAAAAAATTATTATACAAGCAAATTATATAATTCCACATTGTTGTGTGCCCAGCAGTCTTTCTTCCTTTTAGTTAGGATATCACGTCTTGCTGCTTACAGGAAATGCTCCCCAGATCTCTCCCCATATCCCCCAACCTACCACAGATGTTCTGGTCTGTTGCTTAGAAATGGGAACAACCACCTCCTCCCAGGCTACTGGATTGGGTCTAATTGTATCAGAGACATGGGTGCCCACATTTGGGTTTTCTTGCTGCTACTGTTTTTGTCCATTCTGAATTGTTGATCTTCCCCCTGTTAGTCTGGAAGCAGCTTCAGAGCAGAGACCTTCTCTATCTGGTTCATGCCCCTGTGCCCACCACCAGGCGTGTGTCTGGTATACTGGGTATGTTCAGTCAATGTTTGAATGAAAGAATGGCTGAACTGACTTCCTGCCTGAAGGAATGAGTGGACACTTGGCCCAAGCTGAGAACTTCCCTAGGACTTTTCTGATAGCCTTATGTGAGAGGCCTCTCTTTACATTTGTCATAAAACTACAAGGAGAATTGCAACAGAGCACCCTGTGGCCACAGTGCCCTCCTGGACCAGCTGGAGAGAGGAGACTGGCATGGTATGAGACAAGCTGAATTGGGAGATGACAGAGGGTCTCGGCTCCAGCTGCCCCCAAGTTCATCAACACTCCTTCTCTCTCCAGTAACAAGATCCAGAAAGTCCCCATTTTAGATGAATGGGCTTCTGTCACAGGTAACCAAGGAAACCTGATAATTCAAGTCAGGAGCAAAAAGATTTGCTTTCGGTGCCATGCACTCAGAATTTTCTTTTCCTTGCTAAAGGTAGTATCTACCTTCTTTAAAAGTGGTGTGTGTGAGTCACGCAGTTGTGTCTGACTCTTTGTGACCCCACGGACTGCAGCCCACCAGGCTCCTCTGTCCGTGGAATTCTCCAGGGAAGAATACTGGAGTGGGCTGCCATTTCCTTCTCCTTCAAGGATGTTTATAAAGGGCCACATTAGATCTGAGGGTGAAAATGCTTTGTGCAAACTTTAATCTGAGGTGAGTGTAGGCTACTATGTTTTGCTCTGAGACCTTAGAAAAATGGCTTAGTTGAATGTGCATGTAAAGTCTAACCTGGGAAACAGGCGCGCTTGGTTGAGAAGGCTTTGTCCCTCCAGCTCCTCCCCGCCCCACCCCTGTTTTCTCCGACTTTCGCGTCTCCTTAGGTCAACACCGCGCCTCAGTCACTGAACCAGAGGGACACTGAGCCCTCCCTGTCCCTGCCCGCCTGCGCCATGGGGTCCGCTTCTCCCCGAGTCCTGCCCCCTGCCCACCTTCCTTGGATGCTCTCGTGGCCCCGTCCGTTCCTTCCTACTGCTCCAGGGCCTCGGGTCAGAGACACCTGCAGTACAGGGGCCTGGCCCAGCCTCCGTCCAGCTGCCTCCTGATGCAGAAATCATCTCGTAAGTCTCTTCCCACCCAAATCTCCTTCCCTGCGTTTTGCTGAACCCTGCAGCCCGCACTGCGCTTTGCTTTTCTCTTTCCTGGCCCGTGGTGGTGCTTCCTGACTCACCTTCCGCTCCCTCCCAGCTGCGGTACAACGGAATTTCCACTCCTGCTTCACTTCTGAGCCATACGACTGCCGGTGGTCTGCTGACTGGCAGTGCGTGTGTGTATCTGTGTACAGCCGTGGACTTGTGTCAGAGTGGGGATGTGCCTGTGGGTGTGTGCCCCTCGACGTCTCTGTTGCACCCACGCTCTCAGGCCAAGCTGGATTCGTCCATCCGTGTGCAGCCCCCCAGCCCCCTGCCGGGCCATGGGCCTCCCCTCCCCCAGCCCACGCTGGGCCCTGGCCCCTAACTCAGACCCACTCCATCCTCAGTCCTGACTCAGCCCTCGTCCACCTGACTCGCCATGTGCCAAGTTCAAGGCCTGGGACTAGGCTGCTGAGACACATTTAAAAAAACCAAACACTCGTTCTGCCTTTACCCTGTCCTGCGGTCTGTTCGATGTCTCATTTTCAAACAGCTTCTACACTTGCGGCTGAGGCCTCCAGCAAAACCTCACTTCTTCCCATCAAAATGTGCAGAAAAAACCAGCCAGGCTGGTTCCCTTCCCACGAGGCCCAGACAAGGGCCTCAATGTTAATTGCATGTAGCCTACCGCAGCCTCTCATTTTTTTTTTAATACAATAACTGATATGTAAACTATGATTGCACTTGGAAATTACTTCCACTTAAATTCTAGTTTTGAGAGCCAGCATGTGACAGAACCATGGCCCACTTTGTTAACAGACCTGCCATACCGGAGGTTGGCCTGGTTCTTCTTTTCGAAGTGAGTCACGCTGGCAAAGGTGACATAGGACGCAGCTGATGGTGGGGCCTGTGATAACAGCATTGGTGAGCGGGAACTTAAAGGGAAAGTTCAGTTCTGGTGCCAGGGAGAAAAGTCAAACTTTCGGGCGGTAATAATAACAATTTTCATACTGATAAAATTTGCCATGAGCATTTCATGAGAAACACTGGGCTGGAGGAAGCACAAGCTGGAATCAAGATTGCTGGGAGAAATATCAATAACCTCAGATATGCAGATGACACCACCCTTATGGCAGAAAGTGAAGAGGAACTAAAAAGCCTCTTGATGAAAGTGAAAGAGGAGAGTGAAAAAGTTGGCTTAAAGCTCAACATTCAGAAAACTAACATCCTGGCATCTGGTCCCATCACTTCATGGCAAATAGATGGGGAAACAGTGGAAACAGTGGCTGACTTTATATTTTTGGGCTCCAAAATCACTGCAGATGGTGATTGCAGCCATGAAATTAAAAGATGCTTACTCCTTGGAAGAAAAGCTATGACCAACCTAGACAGCATATTGAAAAGCAGAGACATTACTTTGCCAACAAAGGTCCATCTAGTCAAGGCTATGGTTTTTCCAGTAGTCATGTATGGACGTGAGAGTTGGACTATAAAGAAAGCTGAGCACCAAAGAATTGATACTTTTGAACTGTGGTGTTGGAGAAGGCTCTTGAGAGTCCCCTGGGCTGCAAGGAAATCCATCCAGTCCATCCTAAAGGAGATCAGTCCTGAATATTCATTGGAAGGGCTGATGCTGAAGCTGAAACTCCAATACTTTGGCCACCTGATGTGAAGAACTGACTCATTTGAGAAGACCCTGATGCTGGGAAAGATTGAAGGCGGGAGGAGAAGGGGACAATAGAGGATGAGATGGTTGGATGGCCTCACTGGCTCAATGGACATGAGTCTGAGAAAACTCCGGGAGTTGGTGATGGACAGGGAGGCCTGGTGCGCTGCAGTCCGTGGGGTCACAGAGTCGGACAGGACGGGTTGAGTGAACTGAACTGGAAATGTGCCCCTGCTGGATCTCCTGTGCAACAGTGCCCAGGTGAGCGTCAGCAGCACGGCTATGGTGTCATGACTGCCTTCTCCGCGTTCAGACACAAGTCTGCTCAGGTTTATCGAAGCTTTCATCTCCACGGACTCATGTGACAACACAAGGTCCAAGGTCAATGCCGGGTGTGACCCGTGTGGCTCAGCCCTGCTCAGAGCTGGACTTGAGCAGCAGCAAGCGCGGAGAAGGAGCTGGCTTCTCTTCGTCCTTGATTGCAGGTTCCCTAGTGAAGCCCACCGGCTCCTGTCCCGCAGCACCGAATCACCGCGGACGGGAAGTGGACTTGGAGAGGCTGGTGTGCCGGGGGCTAGGCGTCACGCTCTGGGCCCGCCTACGGGTACGAGGAACGCCAGCTTCACACCCGGAGCTGCTCAGACAACTCGGCCTGTGTGAAGACATCGGCGTGGGGCCCAGGCTCTGCAGAGGGTCTCCAGCCAGCTCCTGCGCCCGCGCTGAGAAGCCCTTAGTGGGGAGGGTCGGGCCTGGCGGAGGGATCCACCCTTCCTCCTCCACTCTCAGCGCCGCCCCCCGCCCACCACCCACCTGCGACCCCCACTCACGTTCTGAGCATCACCTCCCCTGCTCCCAGGTTTCAGGAAGCCGGGGATACGCCATCACGTGTGCCTCCTCTATAGATGTTTTACTCCCTGGGAGGGTTTCTGGAGACAACAGCGAGCTGCTTGGAAGGTATGGAGCTCACGGCCCCAGCTCCCCAGGGCGAGGGTCCCCTTCACCGTCCCTGACTTCGGCTCCTGTAACGCGAGCTCTAACTTCCAGGTAGCTGCGGTGTGGCCACCTTCCGCCTGGCTGTTGGTGACCCCAGGGGAGGCCCCGAGCTGCTGTCCGATTCCAGCATGGAAGCGGAGACGAGGGGCCCCACCGTCCCCGCAGGCTCACCCCTCTGGGCGGGTCTCCGTCTCCGCCCCTCAGCCCCTCACCCCTGAGGCCGTGGGCAGAATATGTCTGCCTTGCCCGGATCTGTCCAGCCTAGCAGGGTGTGGGGTGAGATTCAAGTCAGATGTTCAGTCCCCACCCGGGCGCGGTAGTGGTGGCTGAGTCGGAGGGAAGGGACCCACTTCGTCCGCTTGTGCCTGAACTCCCGGCTTGGGAGTGTGAGTGCCCCAGGCAGCACCTCCCTCACGAAGCCCCTGGGGATTGCTCCCTCCTGGACAGTCAGTCCTGCGGCTCCAATGCCCCGGGCACTTACTGCACACTCTGATACAATCTGGGACCTGCATTTCTCCTGATCAAGCGTGTATCTCACTGGCTTTCCAGCACTTCTAACTTGAGGACAGTGGGCAGTGGGTCGGTCACAACTTGGTCGTACGTATTCTTGGACTTAAAGCCGCTCTCCCACTGAAGAGCTACATAATCTGGTAAAACACGTCATCTCCCCGAGCTGGCGGCCTCTCCTACAAAGGGGAGCCTCCGGAGGGCCACAGCAGTGTCCTGAAATCACCCTGAAAGCACAAGGGCACCTCGGGCGCGCGGGAACTGTGGAGTGGCAATCGTAGCGGGTGGAGAGCACCACTGACCCGAAGGAGAAGAGGCTGGGCCCTGATCCGAGAGTGACTTGGGGCCACGCCTGTCTGGGGATGGCGCTGCTCCCCCTCGGTCTGTCTGCTAAGGGCCCACCTCTGATGCATTGACCTCTGGGGCGGGGCCTCTGCCCTGGGCTCACGTGAGCCCTGCGCCAGGTGCAGCTCATCTCCCCCGTGGGGAAGCCAGAGGTGCTGCAGGGAGGCTCCCCTGCCAGTGTGGGGGACGTCCTCCTCCAGGAGCGGACAGCCGCAGGAAGTGGTACCTGGACCTCAGGGTCACTCCCAGACTCCCGGAGACCCTCAGCATCACACAGACTGTTCTCCTGTGAGACCCGAGTCTGGGGTCCTTCTTGTCAACCTTTTCAATGTACAGATGGGGAAACTGAGGCTCAGAGGAAGTAGGGCCAACATTTGGGGGCACATCACTGGGTCAGTCCCCAAGTGAGAGCAAGACAAGCCCCCTGTTGTGTCTGCACCGCTCCCCAGGCACCACCCTGAGAGGCACCTAGACCCAGACAGACTTCCCTACCCCCAACTCCTCCTCCATTTTTGAGGTGAGTCCTAGAATTCATGGGAAAGGCCTATCCTCCCATTTCCCTTTGCGACCAGCCCTACCAGTGCCCTGCTGGGTCCCGGGACGGGGCTTCAGATGCAGCCACGTGGCTGAGATGGAGAGGCGGTGGCAGGAGAAAGAGTGGGTCCTTCCAGAACCTTCTGGGTCGGTCTGGGCAGGGATGGCACAGTGGACTGCCTCCTGCATCCCTCCTTCCTTATAGGCGCCAAGGAGCTGAGGCCATGACCACATCGCAGGAGGGAGGCCCTCCCAGCTGCCAGCCCATTAGCCCGCTCTCAGACTTCTCCTCTCAGCCCGTCTATGTCGTCCCGAGGGTAAAACTGCAAACTCCTTGTCCAGGCCCACACGGGCTCACTTGAACTTGCTGAGGAATAAAAAGCTTCCCCCCATCAATACTCTTCCAGAGAGCTCTCCAAAGGTGTGGTCAGAGGCCTGCCCGCTGCCCGGGCCGCGGAGGGACCCCCGGCTCCAGTATCTCCGAGCTCAGCTCCCACAAGGCGATACCGCGTTACAGCGGAATGTCTTCAACTGCGCGTGTGGAGGACCTCAAAACAGAGGAACTGAAAGCAGCATCTCTTAAAGAACTATCTTAAAGCTGGCTTCTCCTGACTAGAGTTTAAAAAAAAAAGGAGTCCAGGTTTGCATTTCTTCTAACATAAGGATTTGGGTGGACAAACAAGTCTTGCCTCAGGAAAGGTTGAAGAGAGACCCCGTGAAGGTGGGGAGTGGGCAAGGGGCCAGCGTGAAGTGGCCCTCAGGGGTGGGTCCGTGTGCAGGCAGGAACGGGCCGGCTCCATGGGTGCAGAGCTGGGTCTGCACCCCTGCCCGTCCGCGTGGGGACTTCCCCTCCAGGCGTTCCTCTCTTCCTCCCAGAGCCCCCAGAGCCCTCTGCGGTCATCCAGGTGGCGGTCCTTCCTGACCGGCCCTGGCTGAGTCTCTCCGTCCCCTCCGTTCACCCTCCCAAATCTACCACCCCTTCCTGGAGATGGCTCGCCCCCACTCTGAGCCTTGCAGACCCAGGCCGCTTGCCCACAGCATCACCCGCCACCCTCTCCCGTTCCTGGGTCCCCGTGGAGCGGGCAGCCCTGCTCCGCAGACGTGTCCTCCCTCACCTGGCCAGGTGCTGCTTCTCTCAGCAGCATTTCCTGCCTTTCTGCTCCACGGTGTGGGGGACAGAGCTCAATGGCCCCAAACACCCTGAGGATATATTTGCGACCCTTGATCTTGACCCTGAGGTCTTTGGGCAGGGACTGTGCTGTGTTTATCCTTGAATCCCCAAGCCTGGAGCTGGGCCAGGGATGAGGTCAATTCTGTCTGCTCAACAGTGGGTGCTCAGACTGCTTTGTGGGCACCCTTTTCTTCAGTGGGGCTTCCGTGTCCCTGGTCCTTCTCCTGGGTCTGATGCCCAGGGGATGCAGGCTCCTGATGCTTCTGCAGCCAAGGGCATGCTGGCTGGACAGTGCTTCCTGACGACTGCCCACGTGGGGCGGCCTCTCCGGCCAGGCTTGACAAGGTCTGGAGCCCACTGGTGGGAACTGCGGCTCTCTGGCCAGTAACACAGGGTGGGACTGTCCCCACTGGGCTTCTCAGAAGGGGTGGATTTGTGCCCCATGATTTAGGGGACAGAGCTCAGTGGCCCCAAACACCCTTGGGATACATTTCCTACCGTTGACCTTGACCATGGACTATGCTGTGTTTATCTTTGAATTCCTCAAGCCTGGATGAGGGTTCTCATTCAACAACTAATGGTTACTGTGACCAGGATTTCTATCCAGAGAAACAAAATATTTTTTTTTTTTTGTCTCTTTGAAAAAATGGATGGGAGCTAGTTGTCCTGGTATTGTTTATTTCCCTTGGTCAAACCATGCAAAACCCCCCTAAACTCACAATGGAGCAACTTCCATTTCAGATCAGTTTCTCCTCCTCTAACATGGTCTATTTATTTTTATTGGTTTGTTTCTCATTAAATCCTTCAATTACTCTGCAGTGTAAAATGGTGAAATTATTGGCATGTGCCACCTTCATCATGTATCTGAGTTTGCTTATTACACTTGCAGAAAATGCCTGAACGGTATTTGGTTCTGTTGTGGATTGAGACAGAGTTAATAAATATTATTTGGTGTTTTTTTTTTCCCTGAGAAGCACTGCTTTTCTTGATTGTTTTTTACAGTTGGATTGGGAATATTGATTTATTCACCGCTGTTACAATAATTGTATACAAGGAACGAAAAATGTGGAGGTAACATTTCATCAGCTCCAGCAGATTAATTAGTTGTAGTAGATTAGGTACAGTGTTGCAGGGGAGATTTGCATTTAGAGGAAGAAAAAGTTTCTTCTTCTTCTGTTTTTGATCTTAAAAGGGCCAAGAGAATTTAATAGAGATGTTTTACCCGAAGCTGCTTCACTCATTAGTCAGTCAGTATTTCTGATGAGTCTAAAGGAACACAGTAAATAGGATCTCTGCCTCCTGAAAGAAGATGCTTCATGAATTATTGGGGGGAAAGGCCATGCAAAACCGAGAGAGTTTCTTACAGAGGAAATTTTAAAAATTAGGAGAGTTTGAATACATCAATGCCCCAACAAAAGTTCCTTCCACGGATTTTTGTGAGGGTTTTAGTATTCAAGAAACAACAAAACTCCTTTGTATTTTTGTAACCAAACCCCATGCATTATAGTAGTTTTATTTGCACTTATTCTACCAAAATGCAAAGCAGCCTGAAGATGCAAAGATTCCATTTCTTTTGCAGTTTCTCAGGTGGGAAACCCTTCAAGTATCCCTCACTCAAAAACCTTAGTTTTCCCCAGGTAAAACCAGAAGCATCTGAGAGATGCACGGTGAAATCTAGGCATGTCTCACGTTCCTGATCCGAGCTGATCCAACTGAACAAGAAGTGTTTCCAGAATTGAACCGGAGGCATTAAAGAGACTCCACACCTCCCTTCTCTCGCATCTCTGAGCAGGAGGCTCTGTTCCTCCTCCAACGGACCCCCAAGGGCTGAACCTCCTGCATCACTGTTGCTAAGCGCTTGGGTCATGGCAGCAGGCGTGTGAAGAAGTGAGAGCCTGTTTCTAACCTGAGATGCAGCGGGGACGTGTGGCAGCTGGGGGAGGAGCTTGGAGAAGGAGAGTGAAGGGGGCCGGAAGGGGGCAGGAAGCCAGGAAGCCGAGGAAGAGGAGACAGACCCAGATTGTGTGCGGGCAGAGAGGGGGACACAGGCCTCCTGAGCAGGTGCCAGGTTCACAGTGAGGCATCAGCGGGACAGAGCTCTGGGTGCCCACGCTGTGGACCATGGGGTTGGCCGGGGCAGAGGGCTGGGCTGCCTGCTTGTCCTGGACGGTGTGGGAATTACCTGGATCCCAGCACCTCCATTTTCCAGGGACAATGCGTCCATCACTATTTGGACAGGCCCGCCTGGGAATTCAAGTGGGGCTGGGGGGCATGGATGGCTTTGAGACTACAGAGGTCGCACATACCCCACTGCCTTGGTCACTTCAGGCTGGCTTCCTAGACGTGGGCACTCCCCAAGGTTAGCGCACGCCTGAGTGTCTCATGCCCTAGACTTCAGCTGGCTTCTTTTGTCTGCTCCAACGTCGTTCTCTGGGTTCTCTTTTTACCGAACCCCTTGCTGAGCATGTTGCAAGAATACTTTTAAGTTTTCAAATCTCTAAAGCACATTCCCCATTTATTTCTTCTTGTGATCCAGGAATACAAGATAAGAAAATTAGGTTACAATTCTGCCACAAAATAGAATTAAAACTTAAAGTAGCAAACACAGGTTCTAACATGTATCAGAATAGCCATATGCAGTCTTTTTTTTTTTTTTTCCATATGCAGTCTTATCAGCTTAAAAACGTCCTTAGGGTTATCAGTCAAGCAAGTGTAAGATATAATAGCTATTATCTCCTCTTCAAAACACCAAATCTGCCATCACTGCTCTGAATTAAATAAGATTTAGTCCAGAATATGGAAGGTTATGGTTAGTAGGCATTTTTCAAAGCTGAATCACTAATAACTTAAAAACAAAACTTAGAGTTGGAGTGGTCTTGGGATGTTGAAAAGTTCTGCTGCAGTTGGACATCGGTGGTATGACCCCAAGAGTCAAACTCCATATGCCCCCCACCCAAGGCCACCGGGCACCCTCGTGTCAAACTGCTGTTGACGGTCACGAGAACCAGGGCCTCCTGCTCAGCTCCCCAGGAATGGTCTCTGCTGTGATGAAGCTCGGTTGGCATGGGACGTGGGCGTCCCAGGATACTTTGTCTGTTGTTAGAACAGGGACATGGCCATCTGAAGTTTCCTTTGAAAGGACAAAACCCAGATCCTTCAATATGGCTGCTGCCCATGGGTGGCCTCTACTCTGAACCCTTCCCTCTGAAGTCCAATTCTGAACCGTGCAACTTCCCTCCAATCTTCACCTAAGAAAATGTCAAGGTAGCAGACAGCTTTAAAGAAGAGAACAAAGAGCTTTGTCCATCCTTCCCCTGGGGCCACATCTTCATGTGTGTGCACGCATGTGTACTTTCTGAATCCTGCAAAGTGGTGTATATCATGTCACTTCATCCCAAATACCGGAGCACACACCTCCTAAAAGCAAGGACACAAACACAGTCCTGTATCTCACTGGGGAAATTTAACACTGATGTAAGAGACCAAATACTGAGGCTTTGGTCAGGTTTCCCCAATTGTTTTAACTGCTGCTGTTGTTCAGTTGTTCAGTTGTGTCTGGCTCTTTGAGACTCCATGGACTGCGGCACGCCAGGCTTCCCTGTCTGTCACTATCTCCTAGAGTTTGCTCAAACTCATATCCATTGAATTGGTGATGCCATCCAGCCAACCTGTCCTCTGTCACCTCCTTCTCCTCCTGCCCTCAATCTTTCCCAGCATCAGGGTCTTTTCCAATGAGTCAGCTCTTTGCATCAGGTGGCCAAAAGATTGGAGCTTCAGCTTCAGTATCAGTCCTTCCAATGAATATTCGAGGTTGATTTCGTTTAGGAGTGATTGGTTTGATCTCCTTGCTCTCCAACGGACTCTCAAGAGTCTTCCACAGCACCAAAGTTTGAAAGCATCAATTCTTCAGTGCTCAACCTTCTTTATGGTTCAACGCTCACATCCGTACATGACTATTGGAAAAACCATAGCTTTGACTCTACCGACCTTTGTCAGCAAAGTCATGCCTCTGCTTTAAAATACACTGTCTGGGTTTGTCATAGCTTTTCTTCCAAGGAGCAAGCCTCTTTTAATTTCATGGCTGCAGTCACTACCCACAGTGATTTTAGAGCCCCAAGAAAATAAATATTATTAAATTGTTTTAATAATATGAAATAATCCTCACCTCAGACCTAATGGAGGATAACTTAGTACATTTAGTGGTTATTCATTTTTATAACTTTAAAGGAAATAAACATTTTATTAATTTAATGATGAAGCATAGCTCTTTAGTGCATAATAGGCATTTCTAGTTTGGTGATGAGTTGATGCTTGGGTGAGAAAAGTCCTGCCCTTCCCCTTTGAGCCTTGTTTGGTGCAGCTTCCTTTGTCAGTGGGTTGAATTTCTTCTGTGAGCTTGTTCATGGGGTCCCTGTGGAGAAGAAGCATTGTTGCCATGCAGACTTGGAAACTTTTGTCCTCAAACTTGGTACTATGCTCCGCTCTTGGAGAGCTGCATGCTCTCACATGGAAGAATGAAGGGGCTATAAGAAAGGGCCCCCTGCCACTGTGCAGCTATCTCCCACTCATTCTACCGAGGAGCCCCCACTTGGCAGGTCGTCCTGTGCCAGGGGGCCAATGGCAAGTGAATTAATGCCTAGTGTTGTTCAATCGCTCAGTCACGTCTGACTCTTTGCGACCCCATGCTCGGTAGCCCGCCAGGCTCCTCTGTCCATGGGATTTCCCAGGCAAGAATACTGGAGTGGGTTGCCATCTCCTTTTCCAGGAGATCTTCCCGACCCAGGGGCCAAACCTGCATCTCCTGCACTGGCAGGTGGATTCTTTACCACTGAGCCACCAGGGAAGCCCCTCCTCCCAGCATTGCAATTCTACTGAATTCTGTGAAGGCAGTTTGAGGATGGCCTTGACCTTGTGAGCTGGTCTTCCCCTAAGACATCGCCCTGTTCTGTGTAGTAAACACCCTGACTCGGGGCTCCCAACAGTGGATGCGGTGGGGCCTGCCTGGCTGAAGCCTCTTTCCTGATGCATTTGGTTGCTTGGTTGCCGTAAGCAAGTTCTGAACTATCTCAGAGCCTAACATTTTGTGATGTAGAGCTTCCTTCTGGACAATGGCCCAAGGTATGCCCAGCTTTCCAGCCCTTTGGATAAAATGAATAGATGTTGATTAAAGCATTCTTCACCGACATGACAAGTCATTCACATACCCCCTCTGCCTCTCTGCAGAACCCAATAAAATAATTCCAGATCTCTCCGGCGCAGAAGAGAACACTGACCTTGTTTAGGACCAGGCCTCTGGAAGCCTCCAGGGAGTCCTCAGGTGAGGCTGGCCTGCAGGCTGCTGGGCCCCCCGCGTCCTATCCGGCAAAGCGGCCGCCCGTCGTCTTCAGCTGGTCATCCCTATCTGGTACCCGCTGGTCCAGAGTCTTGACCTAGACCCTGGAGAAGGGTTTGTTTCTTGAGTTCCTGGGTGCAGGGCTCTGCTGGGGACTAGAGTGAAGGGTGGAGGACCTACGATGATGTCATTTGTCTGCCTGTCGTCATCCATGGCTTCCCGGCAGGACGCTCAGCTGGGGATCCTCAGTGTCCCCAGGCCGGGCTTCCCTCCTGCCTCCGCCACTTGGCAGCCATGGCACTTTGACTTTCTTACTAAATGCTCTTCCCAAGTCTGTTTTTCTCCTGAGTTAAATAGGAAGAAACCTGTCCTTACAAAACTCCTCTAAATAAGCCCCTGTTTGTGAAGCTGCTGCTGCTCATGTGCTATTTAATAAATGTACGCTCCCTCCTTGCAGTACGCTCCCTCCTTGCAGCTCAGACACTCAGGGCTCAGTGGCTCCCTTGGAAGAAGGCACACTCTTGGTGTCATCGTGGGCCCTGCATCCCTAAGGAGCAGGGTGGCACCACTGGCTGAGGGCTCCAGCCTCATC
This sequence comes from Cervus elaphus, assembly GCF_910594005.1. Classification (NCBI taxonomy): domain Eukaryota; kingdom Metazoa; phylum Chordata; class Mammalia; order Artiodactyla; family Cervidae; genus Cervus; species Cervus elaphus. Next base: position 90,196,485 of record NC_057829.1, on the reverse strand, counting down.
GGAGGGCCCTTGCTTTGGAGATAGAGATGCCAGCCAGGCTTCCCCACCCCCTCACGAATTGCCCCAAGCGCGAGTGACTCTGAGAAGCCACTGGGTCACGTGGGCTGAGCGTGTCTCCACTTCTTCCCTGTAGAGGGGACGCTTCTTCCTTGATGGCATCCTTGGTCTGAGGACCCTTCTCATCAGTGGAGGAGGGTAGAAGGAAGCCCCCTGATCGAGAAGAACCAGACCCTCCCCCCTCCACTTCTCAGCTGGACAGAGGAGGGAAGTACAGCCCAGGGCCCAGTGGGGGCTGTTCTTGGGGCCCCCTGTGGAAGGAGACGCTGAGGACAGACCAGGGGGAACCAGACTGAGTCAGGCAGGATACCAGGAGAATCCAACCGGGCTGGGTGGTTTTTCAGAGCTTGCTCCCAGGGCCCCCTCCAGAAAGGGATTTCAATTCAAATTTCCTGCCAGGTTCTGAAGGATCAGTTCATTTCCTTCCCTTTCTATTCGGCTCGAAGTTCCAAGTCTTTGCTGGCCTGCATGGCATCTGCAGATACGTTGAAGACTCAGCCTCATGGAAGCGATCGATAGTCTAATAGGGACTTCACAGCACAGCTCTGATGAAGCAAAACCCATTTCTGTCTGAGCCAGCTGGGGACGGAGGGAGGAAGCCTACGGAATAAATCCGGGAGAACAGCTCTAGTGGAATCACTTTCTGCCTCTAATTGATCTTCCGCTTTCTCAAGGAAGGGGAAATTAACAACCAGTGTGTGGTTTTCCTAAGAAAACCTGTGCTTTCCCAAGCAGGAGCCACAGCGCTCTGCTGGGCAGGCCTGCGGCTCCTGCTCAGCCAGGGACACACTGTTGGCATTTACTAGAAACTAGCTTCCAGCTGAACACCGGGGTACCGGCAGGGCACACCCCCTCAGCCTGCTGCCCTCCGCTGAGAGGCCTAGCAGATCTAGAGCAGGGTTCCACCCATTCCAGCACAAGGGTCCCCAACAGGGTGCACCCCAGGGTGAATCTGGCCGGTAGGGAGACCAGAGCCACAGCCTCCACTCAGAACCTTGGAATCTTCTGCCTGGACCAAACCCTGCCTGCCTTCCCCCACATGAAAACATGAAATGAACTGATTTAAGGAAAGCAAATTCACCAAGATGAATATGTTAAGTGTGAGAAATTTTGTAGATCAGCTATATATGAATAATATCCCTGGTGGCTCAGAAGGTTAAGAATCTGCCTGTAATGCGGGAGAGCTGGGTTGGATCCCTGGGTTGGGAAGATCCCCTGGAGAAGGGAATGGCTACTCACTCCGGTATTCTGGCCTGGAGAATTCCATGGACAGAGGAGCCTGGTGGGCTACAGTCTATGGGGTTGCAAAGAGTTAGATGTGACTGAGCGACTTTTGCTTTTCATATATGAATAAAGCTTTAAAAATTCTGTATTGCTTTCACTTAAAAAATACGTATAGTAGGCTTCCCAGGTGGTTCAGTCGGTAAAGAAGCCACCTGAAATGCAGGAGATGCAGGAGATGTGTGTTCAATCCCTGAGGCAAGAAGATTCTTTGGAGAAAAGCATGGCAACCCTCTCCAGTATTCTTGCCTAGAGAATCTTATGGACAGAGGAGCCTGGCAGGCTACAGTCCTTGGCATCTCAAAGAGTTGGACGTGACTGAAGTGACTGAGCATGCATGCAAGACCTGTATAGCCCAGGGAACTCTGCTCCCATTTAGGAACAACCTAAATAGGAGAAGAATTTGAAAAAGAATTGACACATGCTTGTGTATAACTGAATCACTTTGCTGTATTCCTGAAACTAACACGACATTGTTAATCAGCTACACTGCAATATAAAATTTAAAAAAATGTATATACATAGACTTGCTGAAATTAAGCTTTAGACTTTTCTGATAGAAGCTTCTGCACCAGCCATCCCAGGGTGAGTGTGTGTGTGTATGTGTGTGTGACGTGTGTATTGTGTAGAGTGTGTGTGTGTGATGTGTATAGTGGGTGAGTGTGTGAGTGTATATGTGTGTTTGTGACCTGTGGATTCTGTAGAGTGTCTGTGACCTGTGATTGTGTAGAATGTGTGTGCGGAATGTGTGGTGGGTGTGTATGTGAGGGGTGGTGGCTAGGTGTGAGCTCCTTACAGGTTCTCTGATGTCCAGAGCTCTGCATCATCACGGGCTCCCCTTCTGTAAAGATGGAATGCTGGGGGACTCACAGAAGGGACGCTGAGACGGAAGTGGCCGTGACTTGGCCAAGAGACAGCGGCGCTGGCCTCTGCGGGCAGGGGTGACGTGGCGGCTCAGACGGCGGGGCTGCAGGCGGGGTAATCACACGGGGCTGTCCCCTCGCCTCCCCCGTGGTGACGGCTGTCGGTGACACAGTCAGGCCCGCTGCCGGAGGAGTGCCGGCAGAGCCCCTGACTCACTGCTCTCATGGCGGGCTCAGCTCGGAGCCCACCGCCTATGCGTGACCCCTGCTCCTCCGAGGGGCCCTGAGCGGCTTGTCATTAGCCTGACTCCCCGCAGGAGGAGGCGGGCCTGGCATCAGACAGCCCAGCCCTGGAGCCCTCCAGGCCCGCCCCCTGCCCTGTCTGTGAGACTCAGTAACAGCATCGCCTGGAGAAGGGTGCTCAGGATGAAACAGGCCAGGGTCAGTGTGAGTAGGAAGGCGTGGGGGCTGTGGGTGCTCTTCATTTTGTGATGACCTTTAGGTGACTTGGGCTTCCCTTGTGGCCAGGGACAATGACAAAGTGTCTTCCCAGATGATAAAGCATCTGCCTGCGATGCGGGAGTCCTGGGTTCAATCCCTGGGTCGGGAAGATTCCCTGGAGAGGAAAATGGCAACTCACTCCAGTACTCTTGCCTGGAAAATTCCACGGACAGAGGAGCCTGGTAGGCTGCAGTCCATGGGGTCACAAAGAGTCGGACACGACTGAATGACTTCACTCACTCACTTGGCTGACTCTACAGAAGGGTTTTGTCTGAGGTCATGAGACCCCACTCAGGGTGCTCGCGTCCGATGTGGCTGCACACAGGTAACACGGGTGACCAGGCGGAGGGACGGCCGCCCCGGAGAAGCCAACCGGTAGGTTAAGTGCTTCCTGCCAGCGCGAAGCTGGGTGCATGGGGTGTCCTGGGACGAGCCCCAGAGCCCGGGTGCCATAGTCACACCCGCAGCCTCCGCGACGATGCCGGGTCTGAACGCCAGGACAGAGGCAGAGACCGCGGCTCTCAGGTGTGACGACCCCAGCCTTCTGCTTGGCTGGGAAGCAGCCCTTTTACTGACTTTTCTGTGCAAAGTTCAGTCAAGGGCATGTTTCTCTTATCAGTCAGATGAGGAACTTCAGTTATTACAGGAGAGCGCGGGCCCTGCAGGGTGGAACCAGCCCGGCTGCCTCTGGAAGGATGGACGTTCAGACACGGACGGATGCTGAGCTGGTCCCCAGGAGGCCAGCGGAGCAGTGTGGGGTGACCGCTCTGACACTCTGCCTGCCCCCGAGGAGATGTCTGTCTGTCTGTCTCCTGCAGGACTCAGACTGCGTTTGGAATCAGATTCACAACCAGCTTTGGTTTCAGTTTCCTGCTGATGGACAGAAAAATGAGACCTTAAAAAAAAAAAAAAAAAAAAACACCTTCAACCTACAGGAAGAATCCAGGGGAAATAAAAAGGTCTGGGGGGAGAAGATAGATAGCTACCTGTGAGAGCTACACTAATGGTCATGGAAAGGCTTGGAAACTGCAGAAAGGTATTTTGGAGAGCCGTGTGGAGGAAAAGTGTGCGTTCAGCAGAACCCAGCACTGCGGCTGCCGTGGAATAGTTTTAAATGTCTTTCCCTCATAACGAGATTATTCAGTACAATGTCATTTGCCGCCACTGACATTTTCTTTAAAGTCATAAAGGCCTGCCTAGTAATAAAAGCGCTCGGAATAAAATTAGGAATACCGTGTATAAATTATCTTTAACCTTAGCTTCGTTTGGATGGTGACTTTTTAGACCTGATCAATTTTCATGAAACTATCCACATAAAACTGTGAAAAAATATTTGATCCCCAGCTCTCGTGAAGGCAGCGGTACCAAGGCTTTGCCTCCACTTAACAGGGCTGTTGGTGCCAGTTTCTGTGGGCGACGTGGGGAGGCAGGGGATAAATCTGAAATTTAATGTAATTTCCCAGAACGTTGTCAGGGAAAACATCTCTGCTGATATGCATATTTTATAGAAGCGCTGCATAGTCAAGGATGTTCGGCAGCTTAACAAATTTTCTGCTTAGTTGGAAAAGCATTCGCTCACACAGCTCGGACGTTCCCCGGCCTTGCAAGGGTAAATTGCTCGGGTGAAGTTTTCACATTTTCCCTCCACCGATTATCTGCCTCACGGGCTCCCCTGCAAAGCCCTCTCAGTGTGGGCTGGGGAAGGAGGTGGGAAGCATGACCAGGAGACCCTACATCCTGAAACATCCCGTCCCGGGCCCGCCCGTCTGGACCCGTGGAGAATCTGATGACTCATGGGAAATCTGGCAGCTCCAGCAAAGGCTCTTCAAGGGGTGTTCGTTCCTGCGGCAAAGTGGACCGCGCTGCTTCCTCGACTCGGTGCGAGTGTCAGCTTAGAAAGCTTCACAGTGGGAAGGGAGGGCTTCCGTGTGTGTGTAGGGAATGGCAAACCGCTTCAGTACTCCTGCCTTGAGAACCCCATGAACAGTATGAAAAGGCAAAAAGATAGGACACTGAAAGTTGAACTCCCCAGGTCGGTAGGTGCCCAATATGCTACTGGAGATCAGTGGAGAAATAACTCCAGAAAGAATGAAGAGATGGAGCCAAAGCAAAAACAATACCCAGGTGTGGATGTGACTGGTCATGGAAGCAAGGTCCGATGCTGTAAAGAGCAATATTGCATAGGAACCTGGAATGTTAGGCCCATGAATCAAGGCAAATTGAAAGTGATCAAACAGGAGAGAAGCTTACTGACGATTAATTCCTGAATTTCTGGACAATGTGAGGGCCTGGCTAGAACCTTTCTTGGCAATCCAGAATTTCTGGAGGGCCTTGTTCAGCTCTCCTGCCTCAGTCCTTTCTCTCCATCAGTGGGTCCCCTCTGCACGTGGTGATGGGGGACCCCGGTGGGAGTGGCATCCCTGCAGCCCCCAACTGGGTCCCTGCCTCAGGGGTGAAGGCTGTGCCTGCCCAGCAGACCTCCCTTCCCACCCCCACCCTCCCCAGAGGCTGAAGTCAGCAGGTGCAAGGTGAATGGAACATCAGCCATTACTCCTCTCGTAATCTGGACATTACGTTTATAGACCTTTCATCCCGACGGTTCCCAGAGGGCATTTGCAAATTTAACAAACTGTGCCCGAGACGTCCGGCAACCTCTCGGGCAAGCGATGAGAATCGCTGCAACAGCCCACCTCCCAGGCCCCTGCCCCGATGCCGGAGCCCAAGTCCAAAGCAGGGTCTTCTGTGAGCCCGTGGAGTCCAGCTCACGCCGACGTTCCTTCCAAAGGACCCGGCTGGGCACAGCAGCTGTGCCCCGTCAACCCCTCAGCCAGTTCAGAGCCACCACCCTGATTCCCGTCCCAGGACAGCAGGAAGTCATCCCTCCCCCTAGGGCTGTGCGCCCACCCTCCCGGGCACGGACTCTCTTCCCCGCACTCAGCTCTCTGGTCTGGGGTGCGCCTTCCGACCCGACCTGGGGACGCGGCCCCCAGCAGAGCGCAGGGCGGCGCAGAGTTGCCTGCGGCTCCGGGGACCCCTCTCAGTGATGGCACCTGCCGGGAGGCGAGATCCCTTTGCCGTCCCTGAGAGATACAGCCGTTTGAAAGAAGGCTCCGTGCTGTGAACGGCCTGGAAGCTGCACTCAGACTGTGGGAGTGGCCTGGGGAGCCGCTGAGCCTGTGGACCCAGGACCTCCCACGCCCCATGCTTGACAGTATGCGGCTCCCTGCTTCCCCCAGGATGTCTGCCGAAGCGAGGCCATTCCAGCTGGACCTCCTCATGGGTATCTTTCTCAGAAGAGACCCCAAGGCAGAAACCAGTGCCTGGAAAGGCCTCTCGCACCCTGCCCTTAGGTGTGAGGGGCAGCCGGGGGGCCTCACTCACTCTGGCCTTGCAGGAGGGGATGGGCCCAGGCGTCCCCTTGCTACTTGCTTGTGTCTTCGAAGGCAAAGCCCAGCTGTGCCCTGGGGGCCTGTGAGGTGGTCTCACACACACGCACACATGTACACACACACACACACACACACACACACACGCACACACGCGCACACACACACACGCGCGCGCGCACAGGTTTCCACATGAGCCTGACTGCAGGGTCCATTGTCTGGCCCCGGACTCTGCCGGCAGGTGAGATGCCCCTTCCAGGCACAGGCAACCCCAGACCCGTGGGCCTTCCCTTGAGATGAGCCGCAGCCCGAAAGGCCCATCCACGCAGAGGCCTGGGCTCCGGAGATGCAGAGGCGCCGGGGAGGCTGCAGGTTCGTGGTCATGGTTGGGTCGCCTCTGGCTCAGGTCTGACAGCCTGACGGAAGGCGGGTGGCAGCTGGGAGCGGGCAGGGCTTCAGCCCATCTGAGTGTCTTGTCCATGTAGCAGGGGAAATCCAGGCTCAAGGAGAGGTGGTTCCCAGCGACGGGGAGCAGTCCGCGGTGGCCGTGGGGCCTCAGGATGGTGTGGGGGATGGGGGACCCCAGAGCATCCGGGGACTGTCAGGGCTGTGGGCCCCGTGGGGCCTGTTGGGGGGCACCCTGGAGCCAGACCCAGCCACGGCTCCTCTGTCCTTCCAACCTTCCGATGGAATCTGGTCAGGTCCTTCCAGAAAGGCCAAGAGCTCCCTGAGACCAACCCAGCTGCTCAGTAACTGTGACACAGGGGCCCTGGGCTGCGGCTCCTGCCGTCAGACAGGCCCCCAGGCCGCCGCGCTGTGCCTCTGGCCACACAGCCGAGATCCAAGCCCTCTATTTTCTGACCCACAAAACGGGAATATGGTTTGTCCTGGCACCACGTGGGAGTCAGAGCAGCACTAGCCGCACGGGGGTCATCACGGCGCCCCTTTCCAAGTCCTGGTTATCCGTTACCCACAAAAGTATGCTGCCTTAGTCACAGAAAGAAAGAGGGGCTTCCGTTGTGGCTCAGCCTTTAAAGAAAGAAAAGGTGAAGTTGCTCAGTCATGTCTGACTCTTTGCCACCCCCATGGACTGTAGCCTACGAGGCTCCTCGGTTCATGGATATTTTCCAGGCAAGAATACTGGAGTGGGTTGCCGTTTTCTCCTTCAGGGGATCTTCCCCACCCAGGGATCAAACCCAGATCTCCTGCCTTGCAGCTATAGTCATAGCACTTCTCCGAACAAAGCTGACTTTGCTGCCCTGTCCTGGTGAGAGGGGTGCAGGCATGGTGACATGGTGGAAGGGTGGGCTGCTGCTTGTGTCCGGGGGGGACAGGGACCGCCCTTCTGGGTGGGTGGGCCTGCGCGTTGGCGGAGCCCTGTGGCAGAAGCCCGCAGACCCTTGCTGGAGGATGCCGGCTCCTCCCCACACAATGCAAGGGGGGGGTGGAAGCAACCTGGGTGGTGGCTTACATTCTGGATTTAATCGTCCTTAAAATTGTTCCATTCTGGGGCGGTATTTCTCCAGATTCGGGCTGTCCTTGAAGAGGGGACCCCACAACCTCACATCTGCCTGATGCATAAAAGCTGCCAGCCCCTCCCGACCCCCCCCACCCTGGCCTTTGCTGCAGACCCACCCAGCCTGTCTGAGGAACCAGACGAGGCCACCTAGACAGTGGATGCCGCCTCCTCCCTGGCTCCAAGTTCCTCTTCCTCTTCCTGCTCTACCGTCAGCCCCGCTAGCCTTTGGAGGAGTTTCTCTAGGAGAGGAGCTGGCGGGTGCTAACTGTGCCGTCCACGGCGGCCCGCCTCTCCCGCTTAGGGGCCCCTCGTGCACCCTGATCCTTACCGCCCAGCCCCGGCAGCCTGTCTGACTCAGCCTGATCCCTCATTCCTTCTGGGTGGGTCTCAGCCTCTGAGGTCCAGCACTGGGGGGTCATCAACCCTGCAGGACAAGCCTGAGCTCCATGCAGGCTCTTGTAAAACCAAGACTGGATATAGGAGTGTCCACCGTGTGAGACCCTTATGATGTAACTGCTTCCGCTACTCACAAACTCGTGGCCTCAGTTTCCCCACTGCCCTCTCTCTGGTCCCACCTTCTTCTGGAAACGGCTGCTCTCTGGACATTCAAGCACATATGTCTGGGGGCGCTGGGCTGGACCCAGGACCCTAGCTCCGTGTGTCTGAGATCCAGGTGCCTGGGCTCAAGAAAGGGTTTCCCAGGAAGTTGACTTTGAAGCTGGAATCTGAAGCTGCACAATGTTAGTCTGGAGATTGGCGTGTCTGGAGGATGGGGGTGGGGGGAGCAGGGTCCTGGAGGAAGAGCAATTGGGCAGTGCCTCCGGATGGCTGAAGGTAAGAAAACGCAGCCAGCATGTCTGAGGAGCCACAGAGGTCAGCAGATCAGGTCGGGGCCTGACCCAGGAAGGTGAGGTGGGCTTCCACGCGTGGTGGGGAGATTGGATGTGTTCTGGGAGCAGGGGCGCATCTCCAGAACATCTTCCCAAATGCCCTCCCTTCCCTTAGTGATCCAGCAGCTGCAGAAGTCCCCCCGTTTTCTGCTCAAGGGTCCACTGCCTGCAGAAGCAAGGTGAGCACAGAGCCCCGTGTCCTCTGGGCCGCCTCCCCTCTGCTGGTTCTGTCCTCCAGCCCTGGGGAGGGAGCTGGCAGGCTAGTCAAGCATGAAGGCCCAGGGCACTGGGGCCACTTCTCCTCCAGGGAATCAGTACTTCACTCAGCCAGAGTCCAGCTCCTGCCTCTCCCAGTCAAGGCTCATGCAGCCTGGAGATAGAAGCAGTCACTCTGTTTCCTCCTACAACTCAGGATCCACTTGGATTTTAATTACTTCTTTTCCTTTCTGCTCTGGACTTAGCTCCACTTACTCCTCATCCTCACCCAAAGAGGGTCACCCATTGGGCGTCCAATGCACCCTTGAGAAGGTTGCAAAGCATTTGTAGAAAGTGCTGTAACGTGGCCCTGTGGACCATGGTCAGAAACTCTGGCTGCACATCAGAGATACCTGTGATGCTTCAGAAAAATGCAGATTTCCTGGCCACACCCTCAATTTCCAGCTGCAACATCGTGCTGTCTTTTGAGAAAGTCATGCCAACCTGGTGTGGGAAAACTCCTTGTGGTCTGAAGCCTACTGCTTCTCCGAAATAGGATCATTTCTTTCAGGTAAGAAGGACCACTGAATGAGCAAATGGGATGTCATTGATTTCTCCCTGGTGTCCCAAAGCCAAACACTAGTCGTTGGCCAGTGATTTTTCTGGGAGACACAGTGACATCATCAATGATGTTGGGGTCAGAGCAGAGAAATAAAAGCCATGTTAATTTCAAGCTCCATTAAAACTCCAGTTTTAAAAAAAATCAATATTTTCTGAACATAAATGAGAAAAAAATTGGTAGGACACGGAATTCCATTTCAAGCTTTTAAGTCTATGACCAGCAAGGGATGAAAATATTGGCGCAAAAAAAAAAAAAAAAGTTTGAGTATTTGATAATCTCCATCGGAAATGCTATGTACAAGTATAGATTATTTTAGATAATTGTTTATTGAAGCAAATTGATGTCGCAGGCATTGGATTTTGACAGAAAGTCAACTTTGCCAATGGAAACATCTAATACCCTAGAACCTGTGAGCAAATCAAGGGATGTTCTCTCGAAGTGGACTCTGATCTTCAGAGAGGATGAAATGGACTTCTCTGTCCAACCCTCTCGTTCTTCCCACAGCGGTCAAATAACACCTTCTTGAAGGGACAGGAAAATCAATGATGGACCAGAAGCAAACGTCCTGGAGAATTTCCATCTGTTTGGATGAAAACTGCTGTAAAACTCCCCTGCGCTGTTTGAAAAGTACTTTATTGCATTCCTTTGGTTGTTGATGGTTTTCCTCGTGTGATGAGAACGTATAACCCCGTGGAAGGGCTGGGGGGCTCTAAACCCTGCCCTTTGGCAGTCCAGCCTGACCCCCTCCCCAGGACCAGGCAAGGACGCAGTCAGGGCTCAGTGATGTGTGGGATCAGCCACAGAGGAAACGTTCATTTCTGTGCACAGTTCACAACCCTAAGAGTTAAGAATTTCAACTCCAAATGCCTCCTTAAGAAAAAGCTAAAACTATTTCCCATAATTCAGTTTTCCTTTTTCTTTTTTTTTTGAAATGGAAACAAGGTATGTTTACTTCAATAAGTCTATAAAACAAGTTAGTGGTTTGAATAGTTGATGCTTATTCTTAAAATAATTTGTTAGGTGTGTCTCATCTGTGGTCACACTGTGTCACTGGAAAGAAAAAGTTACCATGTCAACTACCACTGATTTCAGTCTTGTTGGATCACATGTGGTGTCAAGCATGGGATTTCCATTCTCTAACGGTGTTCAGGAACCTAAAGCTGAAATTTCCTGATGCCTGAGTTTGCAGGTGACTTCCAGGAGCCTCTTTTCTCCTGATAGGTGATCTGTAGTCAAAAACATGTCTGTTTCAGTCAATCTATCCTACCACTTCGGGAACTAGATGGCGGCTTTGCCCAAAGAGATCAGATCCACAGTTTGTGTCCAGAAGAATGAACCAAGTTCAGTATCAACTGCTGTGCCATTCAGGCACATTCTCCTGCTTTTGTTTTGGCAAAGATTTCCTGTCACCATATGTGGCGGTCAGTCCTTGTGTGAGGTACTTGATTCAGGCTGAGCTGGCTGGTTTATTGGAGCCTCAAGAGACCTCTTTGCTGGCAGCTTTGGTCTTTCTTTAGAAAGTGCCCCCAGCCAAGATGGGTGGAGCAGTTTCATGGTGGAGCCCTGGCTTCATTGTCTCTTAAAGGATTGCGGGTTCCAGACCCACAAACTTTATTTGTACAAGTGGGCTTGGATCCCCCTGCTTTTCCCACCTGCATCAGTTTTATTTCCCTCTTTGAACCACCCACCTCCAAATCCCCGTTGTTGTGCTTCAGTTGCTCAGCTGTGTCTGACTGTTTTCGACCCCAAGGACTGCAGCATGCCGGGCTTCCCTGTCCTTCACTAACTCCCAGAGTTTGCTCAAACTCATGTCCATTGAGTTGATGATGCCATGCAACCATCTGATCCTCTATCGACCCTTTCCTCATCCTGCCTTCAATGCTTTTTCCAGCATCAGGTCTTTTCCAAATCCCCTTTGCCTCCCCTGGGTTGGCAGGGCCTCTCCACCTAGTATTTGCATCAGTCGGAACATGAGAGCTCTAGCGAGTTGCCCACACATCTTTCCAATCAGAAGAATTTGGTTTGGTTTTCTTTGGAATTTTGCGTTTGTCACCACGAGTTTCAACAGCTGCACATCCAGGGTGAGGCTGGCTCCGTCGGCCCTGACGCCAGGAATAGTCGGCGAGGACATGCCAGAGGCAGCCAGCGCTAACTGTTCCAATCCGCCACCTCCCCTGGCTCTTGGTAGGGAGAAGCCCCCTGCTTACTTGGGTTCTTTACTTGGGTTTCCTTTAAGGCTCGCCTTAGACAGTCTAGAGGACGGACATTCTAGCGATGCTTAGATTTTGAGGAGCAGATGTTTTTGAACAAGTTCCTCCAAATGGTAATCCTGGACTTTGATAATTAGGTGCAGATGATAAACTTTCACATAAGAAACTTGTGTCTTTTACTATCCTTGAATTTTAGTCTGTGGAGTCTGTGCGTCTCTCTGCACCCAGATTGCTTGAGAAGTGAGGGGCTCACCCCCTGACAAAGGGGAGGGATGAAAAGATGAAAAGAAGAGACTGATTTTCAAAGCCAATTATGTCCCTGTCTCTGAGATGCAAACCAAAGTTTGGAGAGAGAAGAAGTGGTGTGTGTGGGCGTGGATGGGATTTTCTTAATCTGGGAAGCTGGTTCGGCCCATGAAACATTTCATCAAAAGCTAATGTGAAACTGATGTGCTCATCAATATTTATGTCCTCCCGGCTGGCTGGCTGTGGGGCCCACAGCCCCCTCCCTTCCCTTGCCAGGCCGTTCAAATACTTCGGCAAAGGAAAACAGTGGAGCCAAATAGTACAGTTCGGCTCAGAAGTGCTTCCTTCCTGTAAACATGCTGTCTCCCTTCCTTTTAGCTATTTATTTTTCACTTGAAAGCTCTGGCTCCCTCCTCGAAACTGGAAACACTTACTGAGTATCTTCAGGGCAGGCTGCACTTGGTCCAGGCCCTCCAACCCCCACGTGGCTGAAGTTCTAGAAGGAAAGTGGGAAGAAGAGGCGACCTTTGGATTCCATGGACCTCTTGTCTAATGTCGCAGCAGCTCCGAGGAACAGGGGCAAGGGTGTTCACCTTCTACAGGCGAGGAAATGGAGGTTCTGAAAGCATCAGTAACTATCGTACCCACTGGGAGCAGATCTGGACTTTTTTGGAGGAAGTAAGAGCCATCCCCTTGTCCCCAGGCTTCCCGGTAGTTCATGACTGGCCTGTGGTGGCCTTGGGAGCTCAGCCTGCCTGCAGAGCTCGGGGTACACTTCCTCAGCAAAGAGGGCTCAGAACCTCCCCGAGACCAGCAGGAACCTCTCCCATTGCCCCAGGGGTAAAACAGCTACTTGGGCATGGTCCTTGGTAGACCATGTGTCCTAGAGAGCAGGGCAAGGTTGGCTCTAAGCGATGTCTGTGGCTGAGTATCTCTCCTGCTCCCCAGCACCAAGGAGCCTCTGGGAGAACGTTAGCTATGCAAGAAGGGTGAAGGGATGGGGAAGGCATGGCAGGAGGCAGCCACTCTCCTGCACAGGCCCGGGTCATCTGGGGCTCAGGTGTCCCTGAGATCTCATCGTAGAAGATTTCTTGCATCTGGAGCCAGAGTCACATGTATGCACGTCATCCTGAGTTTGTCCCCAGGAAGGAATTGCTTCCTTTAGAAGTCACCGCCTTTGCCTTGTTTTACACCGTCTTCGTGATCCCAGAACTTCTGAGCTTGATTTTATAAACCTAGGGGGAAAAAAGGTCCAGCCAAACCTGAGGCTCATTACTCATAGAAACTAATTTTTAAATACACAACCCTAGCATAAATTTACATATAAAGAAGGATGTTGGTTGGAAAAAAAAATCTGTTATCATAACATTGTGGTTGGCATACAAAACCACAGGAGGCACATATGCAGAAGTTATGGTTGCTCGGCAACCATAATTGCCCAGTTTAATGCCTAAGCAGATAGACTGATGGTTGAAATGCAGTGTGGGGAAGACCCCACATCTTCCACCCCTGGGGTGGCAGGTGAGTGCGCAGGGAGGGTAGGTCTTAGATGAAGACCTGTCCAGAGGTCTACTCTGCACCTGAGACAATGGCCGTGCCCACTGTCAGAGCCTTTCCATCCGGCCTGCCCTTGCTGCGATCCATTTGTCAGCTTCGCAGAATTAACAGCACACAGGCTTGCTCTGCCCTCTGGGGTGGCAGGACGGGGGCTGGAACTTGCTGGCAACCACCGTCTTGTGCGTGGCAGAAGGCCCTGGAATGTCTCAGAGACAACGTGACCAGGGTGAGTTGGGACAATGGTTTGCATTCTCAGTTGGGAGCCAGCTCGGGGAAGAAGGGGCAGCAGAGTGAGCCATCGACTCCAGGATCAGCCCCCCGCCTGACCCCCCCGCCAAATCCCCTTTCACTCCGAGATCATCAGTGGTTCCTTATGGTCTTAGAGACAAACTCTGAACATCATCTAGTCCTGCAACGGAGCTCCACACGGCAGACTATTCCTTCTTGTCCACTTTGTAAACGCACCCCACTCTCTGGTGGGAGAGATATAATCTAACAGGGAAGATGCCCAAGTATCGGCTTGGTTACTCGGCAGTGTGAGCAGCCCTCTCTGTCTGTGGCGACTGGGTTTCTGAGCACCCTCGAACTGACGAGAGCGAAAGCCTACCCCATACCCTCCACTCAAGGCCGCTGCCACTCTGCAGGGACCAGCAGGAGGCCTGGGGTCCGTGGCAGAGCCCCGAGCACTTTCCAGAACCTCCAGATCTGCTCTGCCAGTTAGCACGGGGGTCACCCACCCGCTTGGAACCTCAGTTTCCTCATCTGTTTTGTGAATTCTCTCACTATAAATCAAGCACGGTGTACAAAAAAATGAGGCAAAGAGAGAAATTTAAAGAAAAACCATCACCTCAATATGCTTATTTATTAACCACTGCTCATCCCAAGCCTGAAGGAGGGCATGGCAACCCACCCCAGTATGCTTGCCTGGAGAATCCCATGGACTGAGGAGCCTGGTGGGCTCCAGTCCCTGGGGTCGCAAAGAGTCAGACGTGACTGAGCGACTAAACATATCCCAGGCCTGGATCTTATTAGTGAAGAGAGCGGTATGGGCGCTTGTGACTAGTGGTGTGGGCTGTTTGCTGTAACATTGACCCTGTTCCATCTTCTTTCTCAGAGCATCGGCTCCAGTGGGGGCGGGGGAGGCAGATTGCCTCTGAGGGCTTTGTCTCATCCTTATCAGTACCTTGGGATTAGAAGAAGGAGTAAATCGTATGCCTCCTTGGTCCCAAGTAGCAGCGCTGACTTGCCAATGGGTCAGGGTGACTGGAGGGGCCATGTGGGGAGCCGGCACTGTTCCTGACGTCCTTAAGATAGCCTCACTCTTGGGGGGTGGGTGGGGAGCTCTGTATCAGGTGCGTCTCAGGAAGGAAGGAGTAGAGCGTCACTAAAGAGAGGTTTCAGTGCTCACGTATTTATTCATGATGGACAGGTGTATTTTAAAGTTGATCCCTGTCTCTGGCTGGGCTCCCCATTAATAATGAAGGAGGAAAAGCTAAAAGCATAGGACCACCTGGAAGAGACTTGAATATTCTCAGGTTGAAAGACTTGCCTCAGTCTTGGTTTTGCTAAAATAGCTTGTTCATGAGTCCATTATATGGAGCCTATCACACTGAACTAGTAAATGGATGTTTTTCTCCAATAAAACAATGTAAAGTTTTAGAAAATCTACTAAAAGGGAATAATTTCAATTCACCCACTATTCTTCTTCTATTATTTGGGAATAATCACCATAAATACTCTGCACTTGCCCCTGCATCTTTTTCTAGCAAGAACTTAAAATTCTGTTTTTCTTCTTCATTTTCTTTTTAATTTTATCATGAAATCATATTTCTTTATTTGAAATGTATTCATCTTATTTTTAATTTTTTAAATTAATTGGGCTTCCCAGGTGGCTCAGACGGTAAAGAATGTGCCCGCAGTGCAGGAGACCTGAGTTCAACCCCTGGGTCAGGAAGATCCCCTGGAGAAGGGAAAGGCTACCCTCTTCCGTGTTCTTGCCTGAGTAGGTTACCATCATAGCTATTCAAAGAGGATTCTAGGGGAGTCTTTTCAAATGACCTTCCTATTTTAATTTTATTAATCTCATTTTAAATTTTTAAATAATTTTTTTGGCTGCACCAGGTCTTGATAAGGCATGCAGGATCTTTAGATGCAGCATGTGGACTCAGTTGTGGCCTGTGGGGTCTAGTTCCCTGGTCAGGGCTCAAACCTGGCTTCCCCTGCTTTGGGAGCAGGGAGTCTTAGCCACTGGAGCACCAGGTAAGTCCCAGTTTTATTTTCGATTTTATTAACAGTTGATTTGCAATGCACAGTTGATTTAAAGTGTTGTGTTAGTTTCAGATGTACAGCAAAGTGACTGAGTTACACATACGTATATACAAATACTCCTCTCTCACATTCTGTTCTCACATAGGTTATCCCAGAATGCTGAGTAGAGTTCCCTGTGTTGTTTGGTAGGTCCTCGTGGCTTATCTACCTTCCGTATAGTAGCCTGTGCATGTTAATCCCAAGCTCCTGATTTATCCCTCTCCCCTCTTTTCCGTTTGACAGTGAACTTTCCAATGGCACAGACCCTCTCTGTGTGCAGAGGTCATAAATATCCTGTTAAAGGCACGAGTGCGGGTGCCCATTAGTTTTTATCAGAGTCCCCCTTCGCTGCGCCAGCCGAGGTTTCCGGTGTTCCAGTGTGGAAAAAGGCACATAGTCACGGCGTCCATCAGGGATGGCACGTGGAAATGCTTCTCATAACCAGGGCGATAAGTTTTATCTAAACAGTGTGCGCTTAGCTCATTGGCCACACCACTTGGCTTCTTTTATGGCAGAGAGACTTAGTATGCAGTCCGAGCTGAAGGCCACTTATCAGTACCGCCGCTCCGTCACCCACCGGAGTGGTTACATTTATTATGAAAACATTGTTCAACTTTATCACAAGTTAAAATGCGTGTACATTCTGCCCAGAGGGTGCAGGCAGAAAAGCCTGCAATTTCTCCTATCTGGACGCTGTCTCTATGTGGGATCTTATTTTGATAACTGAGCATTTTGAGTTCCATCCCTGGCCTGTGAGTTAGATTTTTCTCAAATTCCTTCTTGGCATGAGGTGGAATACAAATACACATACCCATAAACAGCCTTGCAAACATCTGAGCTCCAGTTCCATGACGGATGCCACAAAAACCACTGATCAAAAATCTTGCTATTTACATGCATATATGTATATATATATAATATATATGTATTTTGGGGGGAAGGGATGAGACAAATGAAAGACCAGCCCACATGACTGAACTGATCCTACAGTGGTTGATTTCAATTCTCAGATCTCGAGTCTCCCTTTGAAATCTTGACTCCTCATAGAGCTTGACATGATCCCAATGGCCATGCTGCTCCCCGCTTCACTGGAGAAACGCTCGCAGGGTGAGGCACGCTGACTTCCTGGAATTCTCTGGGATCCTGGACTCAGGTCTTCCCGGTGACCTGCTCCCTCTTCCCAAGTGCTCTTAGATTTAGTGGCGCTTTTTCCTGGTCTTGCCAGCCTCCTTCTGACTTTCTGCCTCTTTGGCTGGTTTCTGAGGCTTGCCAGCTCTGTTCCCCACGTTCTGGGGCACCCCACCCCGAGCTGCAGAAGCCGGGGAGCAGGCCGCTAACTGGGGGCAGGGCAGCCCAGCTTCTCGTTGGCTCGGGCTGGCCGGGGGGGCACTCAGGCCCGGCCCTGCCTCTTCGGTGTAGATTAGAATTCCAACCTGCAGTGTCCTTAGAGACCCGTCTGGAACTTCTGCATTTTTCAGAAGAGAAAACTGTCAGCCCATTGACTCATTCATAAACATTTACCGAGTGCAACGCACGTTCTCAGACTAGCTCCAAAATCTACCTGGATGAAGTAAATAAAACAATTCGTGGGGTGGGAGCTGGAGGGTTCTATCTATTCGCTGAGGTCAGTTCAGGAGCCTATTCACAAATGTCTACTTTTGCACCCCTGAGTTTCCTTTCCTTTATTTTCAGACAGTATCTGAGTCCATAAAGTTCCATCCAGGGCTGTCCGTCCCCTAAAACGACACCTTGTCTTGTTGTTTCTGTTTGCAGGTCTGCACACAGCTGCCTTCATCTCCAAGGCCAGCTGCCTCGAGAAATAACATCACATTTCCCTGTGGACCTCACTGCTCCTGCACATGAGTCACACTGGGAGAAGAGGTGAGTCATTTAAGTACTTTTTCTTCTTCCCAGGTTTTAAGTTTTTATGTTGCTTTTGCAAAATGCAACGAGGGCTGGGAGGTAGATGTAAAGGGTGCAGATGCACCCGAAAGCGATGTTTCAGAGCAGAGACTCTCTGGGCCGGGAGAGAAAATAAAGGGAAACTCAGGAGATAATGCCTGAGACAGATTGTCAATAGCATGCGGAAAGGCCACTTCACTTGATCAGCGGGGCTGTTTGGAGCAGAATTTTGATTAAAGAAGACATCCCGGGCAGTGCTGGTGTGGACAGGCCGTCTGAACCACAACTGCTCAAAATGAATAAATGTGAAACTCAGTTCATGAGACCATGGTGAAGTGGATCTGTGGGGGGAGGGGGTCCCCATGCTTCCTACAGTTACCAGCTCAAGGTTTGCCTGGACCAGCACCCCCGTGGAAGTTATCCATGGAGCCCATAAATCTGAGAAAAAAAAGCAGAAAGCTTTTGACCAATTGCATGACGTGGGCAGGTCTGGGGACTAGGAACTGGGTGGTCTGCCTTCTACAATCTCGGGCTGGCGGCCAAAGCCTTCACTGTGCCAGCTCTGTGCTAGCGCCTAGCTGTCCTCCTCAGACCCCTCCCTTTGCCTATCCACCCCCAAACACAGGCAACTAAAGCATTTCAGTGGAAGAAATACTTGTAAATGTCTAAGGTACCATCACATGGAAACTTCTAGAAAAAAAATATTTTGCAGTCTGTGGTCCCGATGTAAATTCCCTCTCCCTCTGGCCCCCTGGGCCCTGGAAAGTGGAAGTTGCATCTGTATAGGATCAGACAGGTGCTCGCTGAGGAAGGAAGGGTATCTGAGAGTTGGGCTGTGCATCCCTGCCTCCCAGCCAGCCGTCGTGGCCCCTCTGGCTGTCACCACCCCAGCTGCTCCCCTTGCTCCTTGCTATCTTACCCAGTGTTAGTCGATAGGTCTTGTCCAACTCTCTGTAGCCTCCCAGGCTCCTCTGTCCATGTGATTCTCCAGGCAAGAATACTGGAGTGGGTCGCCATTTCCAATTCCAGGGTATCTTCCCAATCCAAGGGTTGAGCCCGGGTCTCCTGCATTGGCAGGTGGATTCTTTACATTCTAAGCCCCCAGGGAAGCCCCATCTCACCCAGGAAGGTGACCATTTCCAGGATTGTGTGGAGAGATGCACTGAGAAGTCTCAAGATTCTGCCTGGCCAGCCTGCCGTAGCCACGTGTGGGTCTGGGGCTGGGTTTGTGGCTTCCTGGTGCGAACAGTGTGTATATCACTAACACACACCACTGTTTCTCAGGGAGGGGTTTGGGGGCTTCCCATCCCTGCAGCAGGGTCTGCCCACAGTGATCGCCAGCCGCCTGCCCAGTCTATAGCCCGTTCGCTGTGTTCTGCTGGGCAGTTTGACTGAAGGGCTAGGTCACGGCCACGGGAAAGGTGGTGGCCGAGGGCCTGGGTGTGGCCGTGGGGGAGAAGCGTGGGGAGCTGGGCCCTTTCCTGGCCCCTGACTCCTGCTGTGTCCTGCCCATCCCAGGCTGGGCCCCACCCTTTTCTCTCCAGGATTCCTGTCAGCCTGGCCTCTCTTCCCGCCTCTCCTTCTGGGCCTGGGTGACAGGTAGAGAATGTGTGGCTGATTTACACTCTGCACGCCCCAGACGTCACTGTGCTGACCCTTCCAAGGAGCACATTGCCTTTGACCCAGAACCTCAGGGAGAATCACACGAGGGGGGACAGGGACTGTGGGAGGATCCTGCGGGTGGCTCTGAGCACTTTCAAAACGGCACTGCCAAGCTTGGCCAGGGCTCTGAAAACGTTGAACTTGAAGCTGGAAGGGCAGGCTGTCTTCATTTCTGCCCACAACCCTCTGGGCTTTGGGCCTGATGAGTCTTGGACCATACACCCTAGAACCCAGGTCCATGTTTTGGAGCAGGCATGAATTTGCTGATATAAGACTTTTCTGGGAACGACCTTCCTGAGCACTGCGCCTTGTGGCTAACATGAGTCCTAGGGCTGCGGGGGAGATTCTGGCATGCCCCAGGGTGTGGGATGCCTACATGAGACCCTGTCCCTGCCAGGGTCTCCCAGGTCCTTTTCACCAACTTCTTACCCACCTACCAGGAGCAGCAGCCTCTTGGGACCACCTTCTGCTAACGAACTCCAACACAGGCTGCACAGAACCCACAGGCGCCCTGGAGCTGTTCCTCCCAAAGCGTGATCCGGGCTCCTCCCTAACCTGCTGTCCAGACAACAGACTGACCCCAAAGGGGTTGCAGAGAACGGAGGCACGAAGCAGCCACTTCTGGGCCGGGGAGAGAAATTAGGACAATTTATTATTTCCCTGTTGCAAGGAGTAAATAGACTTCAAGATAAATTATTGGTACCCACAGCCTGCTTGATGCAAAACCCTTAAGTGAGAGCAGACTTTAATGAACATATGCTGGTCCGCCCTCCCCTTCTCACTGCAAGCCCGCTATTAACTTTCTATGCACTCAGGGACCTTTGGCTCATGGCCTAAATAATAGAAGAATAATTAGAATAATTACCAGCGAAGGCCAGGTCAAATATCTAAGGATCTTCTTTTAACTATTTGGTTATCTTTATTAAAAAATGTTTTATATTAACCAAACACTGTTGCTCTGCATCTAGAATATTTATTTTGTATAAAAGAAAATCATTGCTCTGCATCAGGGGCAGCTCACAAAATAATAATCACAGTAGTTAACGACTTTGGGGCCCAGGCAAATATGGATGAACCTTTCATGCCAGTTCTGGGTTCTTTTTTCCAAGTCAGGCTCCACTCCAGGGTAACTGGGAAGGTGGAATGCAAATGAATCCAGCTCAGCTGAGGAGCTCATGAGGGCACAGGGATTTGGGTCAATTTTTTTGTCTTTCACATAGTTGTTCTCACCAGGGGAGGCAAGGGGAACTCAAGTCCAGGAGGAGGACCCCTGCCGAGCCGCTTGTCTGTGTCTGGAGGGCAGCAGGGAGTGGGACCCTTGTGAGAGGGTGTCAGGGCACGTGGGCCCGGTCAGGGCCGGCCTCCTCACTGAGGAGGGGATCTGGGACGCCACCCCACGCCCGCACTCATGACGCCAGCGTAGTGTCCGTTCACCCCTGATCTCTTTGCAGACAGAGCCAGGCTGTGGCGGGGCCCAGGGCTCCAGTCCCCGCCTGGGACCTGTTAGGTCTGATGCCCAGGGCACAGACATCGCTGAGCGCTGGTCACTCTTTCCTCATGCGTCAAGTTGGAGGTGGTAATACTGCCCGCTTCGTGCTGAGTTGCTCAGTTGCTCTTGATGTTTTTACTGAAAAGCCCCAAATAAAGGTCAGATTCATGACATCCTGTTGTTTTGATTCCATCTCCGCATATCATAACTACTAAATAAAGCAAAACAATAGGAAAAAATCACCCATGTGCCGCTCTGGGTGAGACCCTTGGTCTCAGCCTTGTCTGTGTTAATGGTGTGTACTCAAGGCCCTGGTTCTGTTTTTTCCCAGCTCTGGTTTAAGGGTCTGGGTATAACTGTGGATTGCAGATATGAAGGGGGTGGTTAGAGGAGCAATGGGTGTGAATACACTTTCCCTTTAAAACATGAAGCCAAGCAGACTGGTTGAGACCAGCCTCTGTAAGAGCCAGGTTTCGTGAAATCAACGAATCCCTTGGTACGATCTCTGCCTTAGGAAGATGCCGAAGACGTGTCCGACTGTGCCTGCCTTCCGGGAGCCCGCCCTGGAGGAGAGGCAGAGGCTGTGGGCACCTGGCGGCAGGCGTCCAGGGCAGAGCTCGCAGAGCCCAGTGTGAGTGGGAGGTTCCAGAACGGGGGGCACTCTCCACACGCCCTACCCACCACCTGGGTGGCCATCCTGCCAGCAGGGAGGTCCACAGTGGGGGGTTGCCCTGCGGCCGAGGGGAACTCAGGGGGACCCCTGTGCTGACGCTAGGGCTTCTGGAGAACAGCCGTCCCCGTGGACAGAGGGCCGGGGGCAATCCTAGCCGTGGGCTCTGCTCTGAAGCCAAGGGTGTCAGTACGACCCCGCGCTTGCCCTGCATGCCCGGACGGGAGTAAATGAAGGTGGGCTTCCCCCAGCCAGGCAGCCATCCAGCTTGTCACTGCCGTCTTTACGTATTCCTCCTCCTCGTTTTTGGTAATTAATAATCCACATCAATAACGCCAGGCTTCAAACCCGAACCTACTGGAGACCTGGCAGATTCCCACCGTCTCTCCGCTGGGTTTGTTTTCACCCTGAAAGCGTCAGGGGCTCTGGTGCAGGGCCACCGTGAGGAACACGCGGGCAGGAGAGCGGGGCTTTGGCTGCCTGGTGGGCACCGAGTTAGCATCGAGGCCAGGCCCCACCCTGGCCAGAGCTCCTAAGAACAGCTGAAAACTGCTTTTCCCACCTGGGCAGGTGCTTGCCTCCTGGCGTATCCCTAAGACACTGATAAGTCTGCGAGGGTCACAACGTGAGCGGCGTTGAATCTGAAATCCCCACGTGCAGGTCCTCCTCCCGTGTCCATGGTGTGCCCCCCCCCCATCCCTTTAAGACCTGCTCACTCATGCAGAGAGCGCTCCAACTCCAGAATCGCAGCGCGTAAAGCCGGCCCCATCCCTCCCGCGTTGGAGAGATTCCTAAATGAGAACTTATTATCAAGCTGTCATTCTTCCGTAATTACCCACAGCCAGGACGCTTTCGGTTGTTTCCATATCATCCGGAATGACACAGACTAGATATTACCCTTGTCTGTGTATCGCG
This sequence comes from Cervus elaphus, assembly GCF_910594005.1. NCBI lineage: Eukaryota > Metazoa > Chordata > Mammalia > Artiodactyla > Cervidae > Cervus > Cervus elaphus. Next base: position 90,174,213 of record NC_057829.1, on the reverse strand, counting down.
TGCAGCGCCTTTGCAGGTGGTACTCGCCCATTTGCATTGCGAAAGAGGCAGGGTCCTGACAGAGGATTTTTTGAGCTATTAGGAGGCACTTATTAGTAGAGATGGAACCATCCCCCCACATCATTTCCTTGCTCGTAATCATTATTTCTACAAATTCTCTGCACCTTCCAAAAATTCTAGGGCACGCTTGTCTAAAAAGATGGCCTGACGCTGAAAGCATTATTCATTTGAGTTAATACAGCTCCAAATCTGGATGGTTTATTCCTCAACATTTTCCAGAGATCTGTGAAGGAGTACCTGGAGGGAAAACCACTCGATACGTTGCTGGAATGCAGACCCACGTGTGTGCATGTGTGTGTGTGTGTGTGTGTGTGTGTGTCTATGAAAATGATCAGAAATTGTGGGTGTGATGCGTACACAAAATAGAGGAAAAATATGTCGCACAGATGCATGGGGTGCACACAAGATCCAAGAAAAATGTGTGTGGGGAGGTACACACACAACATACATCACATGTGTATGTCTGTGTAGCTACGTGTGCACAGGTGAGCATTATTTGTATTTGTGCCTGGATATGTACTTGTGTGCATATGTACACTTTAAACACTGGCTCAGTGAGCCTGCTGCTTAGCAGGTGTTTAAATTTGCCTCCCAAAGAAAATTCTATACTTAAAAAACAGCTCCGTTGTGGTAGCAGAGAGCATGCAGGGTTTAGCACGTTCTCAGCCCCTCTGCATTCAACCCTTCCTATGTCATTAGTCATTCTCGTGCTGTTTAAAAATCCCTTGGTGTCAAGTGGGTGCTCAGACCCCCCACTTGCTCTCAGAACAACACAAAAAGCAGCTTCAGGAATCAGACCATCACCTCCTCCACCCTGTGCTTTCACAGCCTCCGTGTTTCTTTCCTTTCCCTTCCTTGTTCAGCTTTTCAGCTCCTTCCCTGTGGACACAGAGCGGTCTCCGAGCTCGCCTTGCCAGGACCTCTTTTGTCTTTCCGAATGTTTCTTGCTGCCCCTTCTCGTCGAGGCCCAGCCGGGTGTGGCTCCTGTCCTCAGGAGACTCAGGGAGAAACATCTAGAGCGCTTCCCCTTCGAGACGGACTGGCCGCTGCAACCTCTCCCCACAGCCGTGAGCAACCCTCGCTCTGGGGCCACCTGTCCAGCCGCACGCTGGCTGGGGGCTGCCCCCGCCTGCTGCCCAGAGGACGGAGCTGTGGGCAGAGGCGGCTCTGCTGAGCTTGCTGACCGGGTGCCCTTCCTTGGGCCCCAGCAGAGTAGATGATGCTTACGGGGAGGGGAAAAGCGCGCAGGCTGCCCCCCGGATGGAAGAAGCCGGAGCTGGGACCCTGAGGATGTTCTCAGCGAAGACCCGGGGAACGTCCCAGGGAACGTGGAATTAAATTTCAGTATCATCGCTATTATCAATTATTATTTATTGCGCGCCCACCGGCGGCCCTCGCGCGCTCCAGGTTTAATGTTTCAATAAGACCTTATTTGTACAGTTCCCACCAGGGTCCCGAACTTCAGTTCTTGTTCAAATCAGCTTCCTCATGAAGCTTTAATGGTTTTTAGATTCTTGGATTAAACCTCTCTTGTCTCTCTTTATCCTGCGTCCTTATATTTCTCCTGCAAGTGCTAGGATGCTCTTTTTTAGTTTTTCCTGTAAGCGTTGCATCTTTCCGGGCTCTCTCTCTTTTTTTTTTTAATTCATTTTCCTTTTCCCCTTTTGTCCTTTCCCTTCCCTCTGCTGGCAGGTGCAGTTCTGAGTCCTTCACCTGCTCCAGGCCCACCTTTTGGCTGAGAACGTGTTTCCTTCTGTCTGCCCTCTGTACCCAGCGCCTGTGCTGGGTGGTGTGTGCTCCAGCCTGGCATGGAAGCCATGGGGCTCCCCGCCTGTATTCCACAGAGTGTTTTGAGGGTTGTGATGAGCCTGGGTGGGGAAAGGCTTGAGAGGCTGGGATGGGAGAGCAGTCAGGCAGGGGTGCCGTCTGCACCGGGAGAGGGGCTCTGCCTGCTTGGGGTGCCTGCTGGCGCCTTTGGTGCCCGAGTATCGCTTTCTGATGTGGTATGAGAAATCCTCACTTGAATTTCAGCCAATTCGGCCTAACGCGAATCAATAACCATTTCCGAGTTCATTAAGGAGTTGGCGGGCACTGTTTTATGAACCTTTATTGTTCAAGAGAATCCGGAGCGCCTCTCTGTGAGTGCTCCGGAAATATGAATGACTCCAGCACTGTGACCCAAATGCACGTGTTTATTAGACTTTGTGGACGAAGGCTGGAATACAATTTTAGATATAGTTTCTTTATCACTAAGAGAGAAAGAGAGAGGGGGAGGGAAGAAGGAAGAAAGAAAGAAAAGAAAGCAGAAGGAGGGAAGGAAAGCAGGCAGGGTCCTGCTGCTCGAAGAGCAGGTCGCGGAGCGGCAGCTCCATCCTTCAGTCTCTGTCTTCGGGAAACTTCGTCTAAATCAGGCAAAGACAAGCTGACTGCAAATTATGCTGAACTGCGGCGAGGTGAGGTGGGTGCAGCCCCGTTCCGGGGAGCGTTTATCAAACACCACAAACTGACATCCGTTTTCTTCAGATCTGATAGATCACACGATATGAGCCAGGAGAATCTGGCATCAAACAAACACACCCCCATCACTTTTTGGAATGAAATGCGGACGAGGAGCCCCTCTCTGCCCCGGCCCTGTAATCCCCCTAAACTACGGCTGCCCTTGGGAGCGGTACACTCAGGCTTCAGAGAAAAAAGAATTAGTGTTTCATTTTCCAGGACTGTCACACCCCACCTTAATGAGCACTTAAAAGAGATGAATGTGCCGAGAATGAAAAGATTTATTTGAGATATTTAAATAATCTCTCTCAGCGATAACTAAGCTGACACCCTCGGCTCTCGCAATGATATTTTTCTGTTATTTTTGACAATATCCAAGAGAAGTTTGTTGCTTCTCCAGCCTTTGTGTAGACCATGCCCGGCGTGTGGGTGCTTCTAGGGGGAGAGCAGGAAATGACACCCACCAAGATGCTTTCCTGCTCCACGCGGAGCATGCCAGCGAAGATGGTTAATTACATTTCCGAATGCAAACAGCTAAACAAATATCTCGTTAATTTTCTTTAAAAAAAAATGAATAGTACAACAGATCTTCAACACTTTACAGCCCACTAAAAATCCTTGTGAGAGTTATGGCGCCGTCCGTTACAATCAGCCATGAAGTACATTACAAAGGTAATGTGGGTTTAAGAAGGGACTACCGCAGAATGTATATTTTCATTATCAAAAACGTTAAGCCATTTATCCTGAGGAGTCAGAATAATCATTAATGGCTGGGAATTTATGGTGCCAGATCTTAAACTAATGTGAATGATTCCAGGTGTTACTAATGGCTTCAGCGAAATGTGCCAGGATCTACATCTTCTACTAAATCTGAGGTAATAGTCGGACGCTTAATCTCGACAGATGAGCAGCAATTTAACTGACACATTGATTGGATTCTGGAGGCTGAAATGGCACCCATTGTGAAGGGACACGGTCAAACAGCAGTCCGAGGGCGACTTAGAAGTCATTGCCTGTCCGGGCTCCCCTGTACCACGGGAGGAAGGGAAGACACGAAACCTACTTGCAAATGATGGTATTTTAAGTGCGCGATGACTTTTTGTGTGACATTTGCGATGGCGGAGTTTAAGAGGCTCCTGCCAGCCTTGAAGCCTTCTCTCTGAAATTTTGGGAACATTCTTCCAGTCCAGAGCAGCTGATGGGAGAGGTCAAGCCAGGTGAATATTTCAGTGGGGGCCCACCCACGCTAGTTTAGTGCAGCCCGAGGAACAAGCTTTGTCCCGCTGCGTGCGGTGGCACTCCCATCCCAGCCTCCTTTCTGCTAGATGCCTTCACTGAATGGAACTAGGGGCTCCCCGCCTGACTCTGGGTCAGGACCGTAAGCATGCATGGAATTGGACCTTGGAGGTGCTGGGGACCCCAGGTCCAGAGGCACGTGGAGCTGGACGCCCCTCCAGCCTCGTGTTCATTAACAGTGACCGCTGGCGCCGCCAGACCCAGTCCCCTGTATGCACCGAGGGCGTGCTGGACCTTCCTGACTGCTGTCAACATCCTTTGAAAGCGCATAAAAATAAATTATCCATAGGTTTACCTGTCGGGAAGATAGATTCGGTGCATCCGACTGTTGCAGGCATTTCAAGTGACAGGGTGCCTGTCACGTTGCCGTAATAGGGTCAAACAGCTGGACGGGGATTTAACGCTCGGCGAGGCCAGAAGGGCCGAGCACTTGTAGGGGAGGATGGATGGAGTGACGGGAGGCAGCGGGACCTGTTTATTACGGCGTTTTTCTGCTCCACTGCAGACCTGTAATGATTGCCACAGCGCCCGGAGCGCGAGTGATGGCTGCCCTCTCTCTTCCAGCGCCCCGAGGAGCACGGGCGAAGGCAGAGGACCCCCGTCTTCCCCGCTGACCTATGGCTTTGCTCCATCGAGGGCGCAATTTACTCCTCCTGACAAGCATCTGGGAACGGGTGCAGACTGCGCTGGATCCGTCTGTGCAGGTCAAATAAAAATTAGTTCAATGAGTACTTCAAAGTGCCTTGCCAGGATCAGGTATTCTAATGAAGGAACAGGAGCTTCGTATGTCCAGGGCCCCTTCCTTTGATGCCCTTCATGGGGGTCTGCGCGGCCTTTAGCCTCAGAAGTGAATGGGAAGATGTAATGGCTGAGTTGATGTTCGCTGGGATTCTGAAAAGCTTACATGATTTCTGCAAGAGGAGGTGGGCTAACATGGGCCTGAAAGCAGGCCGTCTGTGGTCACAAGGTCCACATGGCGCTGACCCGGGTGACTCCCTTCTCAAACTGAGGATGGCCAGGCCACAGCAAGTCACCCTGTCCCCAGGGGCCGGCGCTCTGAGCGGGGTTTGTCCCATCAGGGTTCACTGCAGGTCCTCCGCAAACCCTGGACACTGAGTGTGTTTGACTTGAGCTGGGTTCGGCCTGTTGGCCCCTTTGCTGATCCAGTTTAAACTGGGACCCACGGGATGATTCTTATTTATTCAGTAATATCAGGCATGGTTCTATTTCATTCTATTCCATGGAGATGGTAATTACGGACAGAGGGGTCTGGAGTGCTGCAGTCTACGGGGTTGCAAAGACTCAGACAAAGCTGGGCGACTGAATAGCAACATCCTTGTAGTAGGAATCGGGGAGCTGCCGTCCTGGGGCTCACGGACTGAGGGGTGCAGGGACACAGAGGCCAGGGCAGGGGTCAGGGAGGGCAGGCGGCAAGGCCAGCTCCAAGCTGGGCATCCCATGGCGTTTCCAGTCCTTGAGCTGGAGCCTTGATGGCTTCCTTGCTGGGGTGCAACTTCCGCCGGGCCACGAGAGGAGGCTTGAGGACTCTCAGCGCACCTGAGGCAGCAGTGAAGAGAAGCTTCAGCCCCTGGTCTGACCGAAATCCCACGTGGACTGGGGTCCAGGTCTCACCTCAAAGCCTCTTGCACCGTCAACTGTCCCCTTTTGCTCTTCTCTGCTTTAGAAAAAGGAGAGGGGCGACTTGGACCCCTGGAGCCAGAGCCCAGTACATTCCAAGGAAGGAAGGCTGCCATTCCACCCTCACAGCATCGGTGGAACGTGGGATTCCACGCTGGCAGCGGAGTCACACTGCTTGTGCGGCAAGAACTAGAACTGTATTTCTAAGAGATGAAGTAGCAAGTCCATGTCAAATACTTGCTGCAGATGCTTATTTTTCCTGTGCCATCACTACCAGAGGGTCAGGGTCAAAAGGAAAGTTGTGAAACACCACGAAAGTACCCAAATGCTTCTCTGTTGGGAGAAGACTATGGTGAGGCTACACATGCAGGCCGGGAGCCCAGTCCTTGCCAGAAATGCTCACAGCACAGCGCCGGGGGCACGTGCTTCCCAGAGCCCAGGTCAGACCCCTGCTTGGCCATGGGGTGGGCTTCAGAGGCACTGGGTTCAGGCCCAAGAAGGTGGAAAGTTTGTCTTACGAAGGCGGATGGTCCTGTGTGGGTGGCCTTTGTGAGCTTCCCAAGGTGATAGATTATTTGACCATCTCCAGTGTTTGAAACCACGTCACACTTTCTGTGGGTCACAGATTGGACATCCTGAACCGCCATGTTCTCTTGGTGAAAGTTTAAGCTTGTGCAGACATTCAGGGCAGTGATCCGGTGATAAGTAGCGAAATCAGATCTGCATGTCTGGTGGCTCAGGGTGGCCCTGTCCACTGCAGGGGACAGTTTCCTTACAAGTTCTTCTGCCTTAGCAAGGGGGCGGGCGAGGTGAGCATCTCTAGGGTGTTGGATAAATGTACTGTGGGTGACAAGGAATGGGCAGCTCACAAAAAGCAAGATGGACAAGTATTTAAAATATGCCACTTAGTGAAACACCTAAGAAACAGTGCAATCTATAATACCATCAGTTCAGTTCAGTCGCTCAGTCGTGTCCGACTCTTTGCGACCCCACGGACTGCAGCACGCCAGGCTTCCCTGTCCTTCACCAACTCCCGGAGCCTGCTCAAACTCATGTCTATCATTTCACTATATAAATTAAAATCATATCCATACGCAAGACAATGTATAAAGCTAGGTACCTGTAAAATGTGCACAGACAGAACACACTGGAATGGACCCTTTTGGGACTGGGGGTGGAGCAGGAGTAGAAATAGGAGGAGAGACAGATGTTTAATTACGTGAAACAAAGGTGAGGTCCAGCATGAACAGTGGCAGACGGTGCCGGGCACTGAGCTGTGTGAACGCAGCTCCCCCGTCTGAGGGCAGCAGGAGACGGGTGAGCATGGGGACCGACGGAGGGTCCCCCGGGACGTGAGCCGCGGTGCGGGGCCGACGGGGCTGTGTCAGCACGCTCGCGCGAAGCGGGAGCGTCGGCCTCTCCCAGAGCAGGGCTCGCTACGGACGGCCTCTGTCCGCTCACCCACCCGGTTCTGGGGTCTCAGCACAGCGCACAGCATTGAGCTGGGGGTCCAGTGATGTTTTCAAATGAACCTTGACCTTGTTGCTTACATGCAACGTCTCCCGCTCTTTTTATGATTATGAAAGCAAAGTGTATCTGGTAAAAACGCTCCAGCATCACGAAAGAGAGCACAGTGCTTAAGACCCTCCCACTCTTGGTCCCCAGAAGCCCCCCAGGAGACAAACACCATGGGTTTCATATACGCAGTCAGCAGTTTCTGGGCATATACACCCAGGCAGGATGACATTGTCCTAATAACTGCTCAATCTTCATTGGAAGGACGGATGCTGAAGCTCAAATTCCAATATTTTGGCCACCTGATGCAAAAAACTGACTCATTTGAAGAGACCCTGATGCTGGAAATGACTGAAGATGGGAGGAGAAGGGGACGACAGAGGATGAGATGGTTGGATGGCATCACCGACTCAATGGGCATGAGTTTGAGTAAGCTTCGGGAGTTGGTGATGGACAGGGAGGCCTGGCGTTCTTTACCAGCTGAGCCATCAGGGAAGCCCGTGTATTTATATGTGTATGTATATAATATACTAATTATTGTTTGCTATCCATTATAAAACATATGTAACACCATAAATTAAAAATAAAAGATTAAAGAAAACAGAGTCAGCAATACTGTATTATGTGCTTTAAAATTTGTAGAGATCACATAAAGTGTTCTTATCATTAAAAAAGAAAACCCAAAAACAGAAATAAAGGGACACTGATTATTTCACAATATATACAATGTTGAATCACCATGTTGTGTATCTAAAGTACTAATAACGTAATATTATATGTCAATTATATATCAATTAAAAAAAACACAAAAGTACACAAGAAAAATTGGAGGTGATAGGTATGTCTGTTCCCTTAACTGTGGCGATGATTTAAGGATGTATTAATAGGTAAAGTTCATCCAATTGTATACACAAAATATGTGTAGTTTATTTTATATGGATTATTCCCCAATAAATCTTTAAGGATATCTCATTTGTGTCAAAGAGACACAGGCACCAACCAGAATGAGTTCCCAATAGCCAAAGCTACAAAATAAATAAGTAGTATCTTATTATAATAAAGTATACAATAGATATACATTGAGTCTGTTCTCATATAAATAAGTGATGGAATTAATAAATGGGGGCATAACAGATAGATCTCCAATGGTGAACAATTCCAAATGGCTTCTGTAGCTGCTCTGCCTTCAGGGAGGTAGAACATACCCCAGCCCTTGAGTGTGGGCTGCCTGTGGTGACTTCGAGAGAGGACAGTGCAGAGAGGGGAAGGACAGCTGGCGGCAGGGACAGCTGGCAGCCAGGACCTTAGGCAGGTGATCAAGGTCACGGTCAGCAGGACAAGGCGTGTTGACAGTTTGCACCCTTGATAGGATGAGATGACAACTTTACCTCTGTGCTCTTCCTCCTGAAGACACATAACCGCAATATAATAATTAGAGGAAGACATCAAGCAAAACTCAGTTGAGGGACATTGTAGAAAACACGTGACTGTCACTCCTCCGAACACTCCAGCTCATCAGATACAAGGGGGAGTCTGAGAAACCGTCCCAGCCCAGAGGAGTCTCAGGAGACAGGAAGATTAAACGTCATGTGGAATTGTGGATAGGATCCTGGGACAGAAAAGGACTTCAGGTAAAATTCACGGACATTTGAATGCAGAATGGACTTTAGTTAATAATAATGTTTCAGGAATTCCCTGGCTGTCCGATGGTTAGGGCTCAGCGCGTTCACTGCCAGAACCCAGGTTCAATCCCTGGTCGGGAACTAAGAGCCCACAGGCCACATGGTGAGGCCATTAAAGAAACAGAAAGACAGAACCTCAGAGCTGGGTAATTAAAAACAACGCTAGTGTTTCAGCACTGGTTTATTACCTGTAACACATAGACGAGACTAACGTAAGATATTAACTCTGGGGAAAAGTGGGTGCAGGGCACGTGGAAGCCCTCTCTATGATCTGCTCAATAGTTCTGTGCCTCTAACGCTGTTCTAAAATCAGTTCATCTTAAAAATAAGTGAAACAAGTGTACCCCGAAAGGTTCTAATTATTTCCTTACGCCTCCTGGCCCAGGGAAGTGTCCTGCACTCTAGGCACCACACAGAGGCACCTTCTCTATACAGTGAGAGAAGCAAGTGGTGCCAAGTGAGTGGGTGAGTGAATGTCGCTCGGTCGTGTCCGACGCTTTGTGACCCTGTGGACCATACAGTCCATGGAATTCTCCAGGCCAGAATACTGGAGTGGGTAGCCTTTCCCTACTCCAGGGGATCGTCCCAACCCAGGCATCGAACCAACCCAGTGGTTCAAAGGGAACATGCAAGTGACGGGTTAACAGACTCAGCCCCGGCTTCCTTTTCGCAAGAGAATCTTTGTTCCTTTCTGGTCTACTTTGAAATCTGCTAGCAGTGTTCTCTCTCCAGGATAAAGCACGTTTGTTCAGGAACTAAAAGCTTAAAGAGTCTCTTTCACAATAAAGGGCAGTATTTTCTTCTTTCACAGGCAAAGAATCCGAAATCGAGTGTCTACGTTAGTTTCTTAGAGCCACTGTAACAAATTGGTACCACACATTAATAAACATCTGTTGAATAAATAAAGAGCCATGTATTTTGTCCTGGTTCTGGAGGGCAGCAGGCTAATCGAGGTGTCAGCAGGGCCTCGCTCCCTCTGAAACCCACCGGGAGGATCCTTCCTGCCTTTTCTGGCTTGCTTATTTGCCAACAATCCTTGGCTTGTAGGCACATCCCCCCAGCCTCCCGAAACACACAGCCATCTTCTCCCTGTGTCTGTGTTCTCACATGGCAGAGTCTTCTGTAAGAGGGTCTCTTTTCCTTCTCTTATAAGGACACCAGTCATATAGGATTAAGGTCTATCCTGACCACCTCATCTCAACTTGATTACAACTGCCAAGATCCTATTTCCAAACAAAGTCAGGTTAAGTGGCACTGGGATTTAGGACATCAGCATATCTCTCAGGGGATGGAGTTGAACCTGCAACAGATGTGTGTATCACACCCACGATCATGGTTGCCAAGTGAAGGTCAGAAACCTAGCCTGTCAGTCCTTATCCCTGAGACCTTCTGCTCACCTCCCTGCAAGGATCCAAATTCACTTTTTTGTACAATTATGCATTCTCTGCCCTATCATCTGAACTGGAGTAAACCTACAGGGTCAGACTCTTTCGTGTAGCAAATAATACATCAATTTTTATGACTTTACGTATTACCATATAATATTCCAGCCAAGTATTTGCCCAGTTGATGATGTCAAGTAACACGAGGACCTGAATCCACTTTGCCAGACTCTAACCATCATCAGAGGCTGCCTTTTCTACTAACCTGAAAAAAGCAAAAAAAAAAAAAAAAAAACAACAAAAACCAAAAAAAACCCCTAAAACCTCACTGTTTAGCTTTTACTTTATTTCTTGAATCAAGGCCTTCACACTGAACTATACACTTCATTAAGAAGAAATTATCTTTTGGGCCACCATAGATGTTTGTGGACTGAATAAATGACAGATACAAATAAAGACTTCTCAGGTGGTGCAGTGGTAAAGAATTACCCTGCCAATGCAGAGAACACAAGAGACGTGGATTCGCTCTCTAGGTCGGGAAGATCCCCTGGAGGAGGGCATGGCAACCCACTCCAGTATTCTTGCCTGGAGAATCCCATGGACAGGGAGCCTGGTGGGCTTCAGTCCATGGGGTCACAAAGAGTTGGACACAACTGATCATGACGATGAGACAGATAAAGGCAAGAATATAAGTATTGGTCCTAAGCTATTCACAGCACATGTAGTGGGTACATTGTGAACCACGGGCCTCCCAGATAAAGGAAGAAAGAGAACCTATTGTGGTCTCACCCCGTGCTGGGTGCTGGGAGGGGAGTTGCCTCTCAGCTCCATGGGGTCAACTCTACGACAACCCCATTTCACAGGTGAGGAGACTGAGGCCTTGGTCACAGAGCCAGCCCAGGGTGAGCCCCAGACCTGGTGCCTCGGTCACCCCGTACATTCTTCTCAGGCCACAGAAACTGACCTTTAATTGTGGAGCAGGAATCCCTCACTGGAGATGACATGGTCCCTGCAAGGAGGCTCCCCCAGGGCGTCTGTAAACCCTGACATTTGTGCATGAGGTGTGTCCTCTCTCATGGGGCTCTCCTCCACCTGGGTCTACCGGTGACCCGAGGAGGCCAAGCGTTGCTTGGGGAAGGAATGGCCAAGAACAGACGAGGTTTTCTCATTAACCGGCCCTGGGAGCTGTCGCCTCCCCTGGAAGCTGGGTAATTGCCATTTTTAATGGGGTTGATTTAGCAGCAGCAAATTTTGCAATTTTCCCTTTTCCCTGGGGCTGGCACCTGGGCCCCCACACACCTGGGGGACACAGGGGGCTGGGGGATCCCTCATCCCGGGCACCGACTCCTCGGACCACCTGGGGCCTCGTTAGCCCTGCAGCCCCTGGAGCCCCGAGCTCCGCGATGGGGTAACCTGCAAGCGCTGGCTTCCCGCGCGGGGTGGAGGCCTGAGCCATGGGAGCGTGAAGGAGGGCGCCGGGGCTCCTGCTGTGACGGCAGCAGACAGCCGTCAAGGTCACTGCGTCCTTGTCAGACAGCGTGGAAGGCTGGAAGCAACGGTGGAGTGTCTGCGGCTGGAGACATGGACGTCTTATCGCTTTAAATAGCACATGTTTTAACACTTTTTTTTCACTGTTAAAGAAGGGACAGCTCCGGGAGAACGGGGGATTGGACCTCCGGGGACCTTGAGCACTGCGCTTCTGGTTTCTGGAAGGTCACCTGAGAGGGGAGGGCGGGGACATCTTGCTGCGGGGAGGGGAGGGCCACGCCACGCGTCCTCGGGGCTGGGGGTGATGGTGGGGGGCACGCGGCCAAGTGGGCCCTGCGGTCTCTCCCCAGGGCCCGGTGAAGACACAGCTCCCCACCCCCTGGCCACGCTCAGACTCGGGCCCCTAAGCCTCTGGCCTCGGTTAGCATTTCTCGCCCTTAGGATTCCACGCAAGGGCCCTGGGGTCCCAGTGCACCCGGACCAGAGGCGGCTCAGCTGGGCCCACCTGTGTCCTCCGAGGCCGCCACCTTCAGGGTCTCAGGCTTCCTCTTGGGGGCTGAGGGGTGGCCCTCCCCCCTTGGCTGGAATAGGCGACACCCCTTCCGGTGGTCCCTCCACGCCCCGGACGGGTCCTTCAGCGCTTTCTGCCCCTCAAAGGACAAGTGTGCGCTGGACGTTGCCCGTCAGGGAGGGCGTCGGCCTGCGAAGGCTCCAGGCGCAGGCAGCTGCCCAGTGGAACTCACGGAGACAGCTCAGCTGGGTACTTACGCCCCCCGCCGCCCCGGCAAGGTTTCAGAGCATCCGATGGCCCCAGGAGCAGGGTCTGAGGCTGGAGCCGCAAGGGTTAACCAGGCCAGAAGCCGCTGACAGCGGGGGGAGCCAGTCTCCTACTGGTGGTGACTGCGGTGATCAGGCGAGGCACACCCTGCCGGCTGGGGGCGCAGACCACGTGACCGGTTCTCGGGCTCCCGAGCTGCAGCGGCCACCGGGGCCGTCCCTCTCATGTGACCACGTGCCTCCACTGGACCGCGTCCCTTCCGCGGGGCCTTTCCAGTGGCCTCTGGGTGGGGAGGGCAGGAAGGGGCAGCTTTCCTGCTCTGGCCACAGCCTGGGAAGACTCTGTCAGCAGAGGAGGCCTGTTTCATCGCCCTTCCTTCCCTTCGTCCTAGCGGCCCCTTGGGACTGGGCCTGGGCCTGGACCAAGCTGGGTCCCTCTCTCTGCAGAACAGCCCGTGGGGACCCTCGCTTTAAGGGGACCAGGTGTGCTCACCCCACGCACCGGGGGTTGACTTTGGTATCTCCATGGCCCCATTTGTGTTTCACAGGTACCCACATCCTTGAAGCCAAGGCTACGTGTGAAGAGCGTCTAGATGGGTCAAGGTCGAGGACCCCGTAGTTTGATGCTGTTGGTCTTGAAATGGGGGAACTTGGCCCGAGCCCTTGTAATCTGGGGCCCTCATGCAGGAATGAGGCCTCCCCGCCTGGCACAGCCCTGGTGGAATTGCCCACTTATTACTCCTGGCTGTGACCTGGCCCACCTTCTCAACATGAGGCTTTCCAGAGGCCCCCTCCAGCTCAGAGCCCTGTCTCGTCACCTTCTCGGCAGTGTACGACGCTTGGTCCCCAGGGACACAGGTCAGGGGTCACGGCATCGAGCCCCTTCCTCCCGGCCCAGAGCTCTTGAGAACCTGTCTGTCACTTTGCCTGGGGGCTGGTGGAGGCCGGGGCCTTCCCACGGCCGTGGTCAGGGGAGGCCAACCCCTCTGCCTCTCTGCCTCAGGGCAGGCCCATGTCTCTTCCAATATTCCTCCCAGAGAGAACCCCAGACCCAGTAGACAGCCCACCCATGGATGGGTCTTGCTGTGAGTGGTGGAGCCATATACTCCGCTCACTCTGGGCCCACGTTTCCTGTGGTTTTCAAAAGGGCAGGTTGAGATTAATTCTGAAAATGCACCCCATTGCCTCAGGTGGGCCCTGCTTCTGTCATCTCTACCATAGGTGTCAGCCAGGGTCAGGTCTAATTAGCTCAGAAACAAGCCATGAGAATGGAAGAAATGCCAGAAATTGCTTTTGCCTTGACAAGAGCTTTCTGTGTCTTAGAGGCTCAATTTTTGGTTTCCATGAGAGAGTCCCATTGACTGGCCACACTCATTCCCTTTCTGATACCTGCATTTTCCTGCCTTTGTATCTCGTCACCTGGTCTGTGGATGCGAGGACAATGTCATCATTTTCTGCTGGTGTTGCCATAACACAGAGCGGGTGTTGGCAGACAGCTGACCGTAGATCTCGGATGCAGACCAAGAGACCATCGCATCCTTAATCCCAGAAGCGGGAAAGCTCAGATCCAGGAGACCCAGTGAGACCTTGTGTCGCCCTGCTGGGGGCCACCGGAAGCCCGTTGTTGTCCCATGAAGATTGTCAACCACTCGTAATTGAATCCGATTAGAAGAAGATTGTCTAACTTTAAACAAATGGCGAACCAGCGAAGCGTTCTCTGGTGAGCTGCAAATCTGATGCCTTGGCACTTCCCAGCGCTGTCAGGCCGAGCACATACCCAACTTGGAGCCAAATATACTAATGCCGAGAATTAGTCTAAAGGCACATGAGAGACCGGGGAAGAGAGGATGATTTTTTGGACTTAATATTAAAGGCCCCATTTGCGGTACTGGACTACAGGCTCACAGGATCTCCTGCCCATTTCATAATTAAACTATTCCAGGAGTCCTAATTTACAGGATATTAACTCCTTTGCACCAAACCTTACATCATGTGTCCTTCCTTTGCCCTGGTTTATTTTTTTAAAAAAATTCTCCATGGAGACAGTAAATGTTTTTAATAAGAAGTTGACAATCCACTTTCTCCATACTTTAGAAATAACCAGGGTTAAGCTTTCTGATCATATTACTCGATGTGTTCCATTTGGGGTTTTTCTTCTCTTGCATCGTGAGCCAGAGACGTGAAGACAGTTTATGAATTAGAGGCAGTGACATCATGCTGGCCTGTTTGAAAAAACATTCCATCATATGTGGGTGCTGAAAGATGAGTCTAGGGTCCAGGAAGCTCGGGTCCAGGCGTGGAGGGTACAGAGCTCCATTCCACTTAGAAACAGCAGTGCTGTGTAAACCATACGCACTCATACATCCTTCAGAAAGTGAATGGTTAGCCCAACTGCGGTACATCCATTCCAGGGAGTGTGGCTCATAAGAAAAGGGAACAAATTACTGATATTCACTGACAGTATGTGGATCTACAAAGAATTCTGCTGAGTGAAAAATACACCCACCTCTAAAGGTTAGATGCTGTCTCATTCTCTTTATAAAACCTTCTTTTTGTTTTGGTTTGATACATGTAGAGATGCATTGCTATTTATGATATTTATGCTATTATTTGCTGTTTGATACCTAACACTCTTGGAATGACAAAATTCCAAAAGTGAGAATAGATGGGTGGTCAGCCATGGGTGGGAAGTGGAGGCTGGGGGTGGGGGGTGGCCCAAGAGGGGTTGTGAAAGGGCAGCCTGAGGGCGGTAGTGATGGATGCTGGGCCTTGGCTGTGGTGGTGGATTCACAGAGGTGATAAAATCATATAGACTAAACACCCACATGCACAAGAAATGGGTCCACATAGCTGGGAGCCACGGACAAGGCTGTTTCCATGTCACTTTTCTGGCTGTGATGTTATAGTTTTTCCAGGTGATACCAGTGGGGAAGCTGGGAATGGGCATATGGGATCTTCCAGTGTCATTTCTTACAAATGCATGTGAATATTCAGGTAATTCAAAATTTTAGAAAACTAATTAAAACAAAACATGAGTCCAAGTTGTCTTGGAACAAGTGAAATAATGCATGCCTGTAGTAACAGGACAGTGTCATGATCTGCTGCTGTTTCTGATTGATCTGTGGTTCTTCCCGATGACTGCCAGGGTCGCCAGCAGGGAATCAGTTCTGGCCTTAATGCATGCTGTCCAGCGTCTGCTGGTGCCCCGATGGGCTCCTTACCCTCTCCTGGGACCTCGTGGGGGAGCCCGCTGTGCCAGCCTGCGGATCTGGGAGAGCTCTGTAAAGTCTGGCAGGAGCCTGGAGCGGCTGGACTGGCGGGCTCTCTCCTGTCCTGGACGGCGGGTGGCCTCGGCCCTGGGCGCCGCCCCATGGGTGCCGTGCTGCTCCTGCTAAACTCAGAAGCCGGGCATCGACGGGCCTGGGCTCAAGGCTCCAGAGGGCCTGGCCTGCTACTCCAGGCTGCCTGGGGTCCACAGCTCTCCCCAAAACGTCTCTGTCCCGGGATGAATTTCTCTTCTTTTGGAAATGACAGCACAAAATTAAGTTTGTGTGTATAAGAGTGTGTATGTCAGTGTGTGTGTGTGTGTGTGTGTGTGAGGGTGTATGTGAATGAGTGTGTGTGAGGGGGTATGTGAATGAGTATGTGTGTCAGTGTATGCATGTGTGTTAGTGGGTATGTGAGGGTATATATGACTGTGTGTGTGTGTGAGGGTGAATGTGAGTGTGTCAGCATGTGTGTGTGTGAGGGAGTATGTGAGTGTGTGTGTCAGTGTACATGTGTGAGTGTGTATGTGTGAGGGTGTATGTGAGTGTGTGTGAGGGCGTATGTGTGTGTGTGAGTGTACATGTGTGAATGTGTATGTGAGTATGTGTGTGTGTGTGTATGTGTGAGGGTGTATGTGAATGACTGTATATGTCAGTGTGTGTGTGTATGTGTGTGTGTGAGGGTGTATGTGAGTGAGTGTGAGTACGTGTGCATAAGAGTGCATGTGACTGGGTGTGTGAGTGTATGTGTGTGAGTGTGTGTGTGTTTGAGTGAGTGTGTGTGTGGGGATGTGAGTGGGTGTGTGTGAGTGGGTGAGAGTGAGCGAGTGTGTGTGTGTGTGTGTGTGAGAGAGAGAGCATGTTTGTGAGTGTGTGTGTGCACGCACTACAGTGATCGACCTTCTCCATAATCGTTTGAATTGAATAAAGGGTTGAAAAAATTTTCAAGATTAACAGAGTAAATAGATGGTACTGGAGGGCATGCTGCTGCCTGCTATCCTTCTTTAAAAGGAGATGTAAGCTGTGAGACCGGCTGGTCCATCTGCCTCTGTCTGAACCGCTGAAATCTCTCATTCCTTTGCCCAGCTGACCCGAGGCCGTGTCACTCAACCCGCCCTCAAATCCACTCACGGCAGTTCCTCAGGAAATATGTCTTAAAATCCACACTGCGGGGGGCCCTGTCTGGGAATGCGTGGATCAGGGAAGAAGCTCCTAAGGATTGCATTAGGAGGGATGATGAGAGAGTGTAACCGGCAAATAACATCTGTTTGCACGGTTCGGGATTTGCTGGAAACGGCTCCCTTTTTTCAACTGCCCACCTGAAAAGAATTTTCTCCGATGACAAATGTAGTAGGTGTCAGCTGCTGCGGCAGGTGTAAGGAAAGCGGGAAGGGCCCTTGGCCTGCCCTCACGGCCCTCGATCCGCTCGCTGTAGCCTGCTCTGCTCAGCAACGACGGCAGAGACTCGTTTGTAGAGGCGGTGCCCATGGGCAGCCCTGTGCCTCTCTGCACGGAGACGCTTCGTTCTTCAGGGCGGCCCGCTTTGCACCTGAAGGGCTGCGCCTGGGCTGGGAGTCCTCTCGGAAGGGTGCAGTGTGACGACAGGGACGTACAGGCGCTGGGTGTTGAGACCTGCATCCTCCGGTGAGAGGCGTGGAGGACCCCACTGTGATGGGGGAGCTGGTCTCCCCCGTCCTCAGAGATTGGCAGTGCCTTTAAAAATTGTGCAGGTTAATTGAAATTGTTTATTTTGGAAATACTTCTCCTTTTGTGGGCATTTATGCTTAATTCAAAGTAGACTTGTGAGTTCAGTGTTAGCCCCCAGTGAGAGTCTATACCCTCAGTGGATGCGTAGATGATGAAGCTCTGAGATTAGCCTGCTTGGCCCTGGGAACAGGCTCCGAAGATTGGCTTCCTGGAGAAAAAGGGCATGCCCTGCTCTCTACTCTAGTGACAGTCTTGTCTAGTGACCATGGGCTTGGTGTTTTACAATGGTGTCCGTCTTCCAGCCCCCAGGCACCCCTCCTTACCTCCAGGACCTCGGACAGGCTGCGTACGCTCTCTCATCCTCAGTTTCCCCGCTTAAAATTCCCTGCTCTCTAGGATCTCTGCAAGAAGTAGATGAGTCATTTCATCTGAAACGCCTTGCCTGGTACCCAGCAGATGCCCGAGACCGACTTTCAGGCAGAAGTACCTCCTACTACCCTTTACCATCCCTAAAAAGTCACTTTGCATCTTTGATGTCTAGCTTCCCTAGTCTTTCCAGGATCAAGGATCTGTGTTTGTTTCAGAAAAACTATCAGCCACCAGTGCCTAAAGGTAAGATCCTTGCAGGCTGGGTTCCCTGATTACCTAGTAGCTTATAATAATTGGTGAAAGGCATTCATCCTAGGGGGTTGATTAGCTGGAATCAGCTGAGCATTTTGTGTTTCTTTACTGTAAGGCTTTTTGGAGGTAATTCCACCCATCATTAGAAAGGCAAACTTGGCCTTCCACCAGGAACCTCTGCCAAGGCCATCTTTCCCATTGGGAGACTGTGTGCGGCTGGGCTGGTGTCTCCTGCGGACAGGGAGAAGTCCCTCTGCGGGGATCAGCTTGGGGTGAGGACACGTGCCCACGTGTGTGTACATGTGAGAGAGACTTGGCAGGGCCTTGGATCTTCATGAGACCAAGACAAGGGTGCGGTTTTGGTCTTTGTTTGGGAGCACAGTTCTGTTGTGTTCTGTATGCTTCCTCACATGGACAGTTGAGCCCCTTCTTGAGACAAGGAAAATGTCCCAGTGCAAACCCCCTGTTCCCAGGCACATCCCCCAGAAAAACCGGGGCTCTTTCCCTTTAAAACACCCACTTTTCTCCTGATGCCGGAGTCTGTGTCTTTAAGACAATAATTGCTGAATTGAAATTTGAGACTGTTATCTTAATAACCAATTACTCAAATAACTTTGAAATTGGCTTAAATTGGCTCGTCATGCTACATTTACCTGAATCTTTTTATGGGAAAGTTAGGAACAAGGAAAAAAAAAATTCTTGGCGGTCTCATTTGTTTGGTTTCACTGGAGGGTCTTATTTGCAACAAGCAAGTGGCTCTGGGTCTCTATGGCCCAGACCTCCGCCTCCTAGGATGGAGTCTGCTCTGCTGAGGTCTTCTCCAAGGTCCAACCACCCACCGCCACAGCCCCTTCCTGCCCTCCCCGGGTCTTTCCAAAATAAGGCTCTCCCTGTGTGAGGGAGCAAACATTGATGTGTGTCATGCCCGTGAAAGAAATTCCCCTCTTCTCTGCAAGAGATTTCATGGACTTTTTTTTTTTTTCCCTTTTGGAAAATAATAGATGAGGCTACGTAGCTTTAATTTTCTCCCTTCCGACAGCTATGAAAGCTTAAAGGTGAGAGTCACAATCTTTAAACTAAGGGAATTCACCATTTATTAGTGGTTTGAATGGACAAGGGCGAGTGCCTGGGAGCAGTGTACTCAGGTTTTATATTTAGCTATAAACCCAGTAATAGAATATTACATCTTTTTCTCTAATCTAGTCTTATATCCGGTCATTTTTCTTATAGTCTAAACTCAAGTAATGGGAATTCTTAATGCTCTTCACAACCATGCTCCTTTTTTATTTATTCCTGCACTGTTAAAGAAAAAATGTTGCTTCTGCAAACATTTTACTGATTTTGCAAAGACCCAAATTCACTTTATTTTAGGAATAAGAGTAGAATGTTGAGGCACGTATGTATTATAAGTTGGGGGAAAAAATAAGACAGCATAAAGGAATGAGGAAAACAGCACCAACTTTCAGGACGGCCCCAAGGACCCGCTCAGCTCACAGGATCCCTTCCCCTTTCCTCTCTGACACCTGAGGCCCCCAGCACTGGGCGGAAACTTGGAGCCTGGCTAGGGATGGGGTACTTTTGTTTACAGGTTGCCTTGGAAATATGTGAAACTATTTTTAACTTAGCTTCTACTCCCTGACCACAGAGAGGTTGGAATTTTCATAACTGAATCACAACATACATGGGCCTCTGTTTTAAGGCGTTGGAACAAAGACAGGAAAAGAACAAAGATGATTTCCAGGTTCCATGTTGATCTCCAACTATAAGAAGACAAATGACTCTTTCCAGACACACTGCTGCTCCCTGGAGAAGGAGTGTTCAGAGTGGTGGGATGTATGGGAAGCCTAGAGGCAAGGAGGTATGGGGGCTCAGAGCTGGGGAATCTCCCATGTGACTCTACACGCCCTGGGTGTACATACCCATGGTGCATATGCACACGCATGGCAGGCACACGCGCTACGGTGGGCTCCTGGGTGTCCAGCCCCCGAGTCCTCGTCTGTAACAAGATGAAGACCTTTAAACTTGCAGCCTGGTGGTGGAGACACATGCTGGGAAGTGGGGGGGCGGGTGGCAAGTGGGCAGAGCAGTGACCCTGAAACAGAAGCCCTTTTCCTGAGGGGTCCTGGCAAAGCCCTCGGCTGCCTTGTCTCTGGGTTTCTTATCTCCGGAGCCAAGTAAGATTAAGCTTCCCACCCTCCCCCACGTGTTTGGGAGAATGAAATGAGAAGAAGTACGAAATGGAGTCGGAAAATTGTAAAGCACTCTATATGAATATGAAATATTAGTGCTTTCATGATGCAACAAGATTTTCAACCTCATAATTTACCTCCAACTCCGGGAGGAAATCACCTTGTCATAAAAACATCTTGGAATGGTGAACCATTATTCTTCTACACTGGGAGAAAATTCAGAGAGGCTTCCAAAAGAACGAGATTATAAAACCGTAAAAGAATCTAAGTTCAAAAGCCCTTGGAAACTGCTGGACTGAGCCTTAATAATTCAAACAATTCAGCCAAAGTTTTTCTTTCTTATGGAATAAAACATTTTTTTTTTTTGACACACCAGATAACGTGTCATAAAGAGCTCGGGCAGGCTCCAGAAACATGGACCCTGAGCTTCTCCCACTCCCGAGTTCCCCTTTGGAGCCTTGCCGGGTTTTCAGGATGCTGGCGGTCCCCAGGGAGAGCTGCCCAGGCTGGGACCGGTCCCGGCTTCCCTCACTGCCTTGCTCATGTCCACATTTCCCCTTCCCTCGCTCCCCTCCCCCAGCCCTCCCCTCCCCGCCCCCTCTTCTTCCCTAGCTGATGTCACGGTTGTCCCGTGACCTCATCCAGAAGAGGCTTTCCTGCTCCCTCGGCAACCTGCCTCTTCCTGCTCACAGCCTGGGTGGCAGGCATCAGCTAGAGATTCATCTCTGGGTGGGCTTGACCACTGCAGGGTCAGGGTCAAGGACTGGGGAGTAACAGGACTGGGTTCCTGAGAATAGAAAAAGCAAGAGAAGGGTGTTGGGGAAGCATTTCTGGCCTTTTCTACATTATTCTAATGATTTTGGCAATGCCTTCCTTGCTTAAGATTTGCAAGGGAGCACAATTTTTTTTCTGGGAATATTTTAATATAAGAAATAGGTTTCCAATTTTATTTATAATGCAAAAGGAGAAGCTTAATATTCTGTATGCCATGGAGGAGGCTTCCAAAGAATCTGGGCAAATACAGTTTTTAGAATAAATATCTTGTAATTTTTTCTATCTAAAGAAGGACTAGGATATTGAAATAAATGCTTGTATGTATTACAGTGGCTTCCCCGGGTGGTGCTAGTGGTAAAGAACCCACCGGCCAATTCAGGACACATAAGAGATGCAGGTTTGAGGTCCAGGTGGGAAAGATCCCCTGGAGGAGGGTGTCACAACCCACTCTAATATTTTTGCCTGGAGAACAGTGGACAGAGGACCCCAACAGGCTACAATCCATGGGGTCGCGAACAGTAGGACACGAATGAAGCAGCTTAGCGTGCACTTGTGTTAAAGTACCAAACCTTTTGTAAGTTTTTCCTCTGGACTCAACTAGGGAAAGTTGATTAAGTAGAATGTGGGACTCTTGAGTAGACATCATTAGCTCTGCCCATTTAGTTACAGGCGGAGTTTGGTACAAGAAGAAATAGCCAGCGATGCCACAATGGAAGGCCGGGAAGAGATAAGTAAGCATGTCTGGTTTTCTGATGTGCAAAGATGGAGTTGGCCCCGCTGAGTCACAAGAAGCAGACGGGGCCTTGGGAATCCCAGGGCCACTGGCTGCTGGCAGACTGGGGTCCAGCAGGCTGACCCGGGATGGCTCCAGCCAGAGGCGAGACTGGGAGGCAGGGGACCAGAGGGCGTGCCATGGGTGATGCAGCCGTTTGCAGCTCAGCAACTGTGTGGTCCTTAGACCCCCAGGTGGGTGCCAGCAGTTATGAAACTGCAGTGTCAGAGGAAAAGGGGCAATGGTGCAATTTCATTTGTGTCCTTCTCACAAACGGGAGCTGTGAAAATCATCAGGATTTTAGAGTAATCCCTTGCATTCTTGAAGCTTGCACAGTGTCACGAGGCACTGTCTCGATAATATCCACTTGAGGTCATTTGCTCTCCTCTACGTTATTTTACGGCACCTGGAGCTATGTATCACAGCCACACTTGCATTTGTGTTACCCATTTGTGTCGACAGAAAAAAAGCACACAGGATAAAACACACAATGTGAGAGTTGTAAGTTTTTGTTCGGGGCAAAATGAGGCAATAGCCTGGGAAACAGCGTAACTCTAAGAAACTGCTCCAAAGAGGCAAGGGGGTAGGTCAGTATGTACAGTATATCTCCTGAAAATCTCTAACTCTATAAACACCCGTTCTGGCGGTTTCTCCCAGAGCACAGGGTGGCTCTTTCCTGATGTCCACCCTGAACTCTTTCAGGAAGTGTTGAAGGTCAGCAACTGTAGCGGCTCTTGATTTAATCTTTGTCGAGGTAAGTGGCAAGTACCAGTTTGCAGTTGGCACTGTTATGTTGAGGGTTTCCCTGGTGGCTCAAGTGGTAAAGAATCTGCCTGCAATGCAGGAGACACAATTTCAATCCCTGGGTTGGGAAGATTCCCTGGAGAAGGGCATGGCAACCCATTCCAGTATTCTTGCCTGGAGAATCCCATGGACAGAGGAGCTTGGCGGGCTACAGTCCCTGGGGTTGCAAAGAGCTGGACACAACTGAAGCAACATAGCACGCACACACTGTTTTGCTGTAGTCAAATAATTTTTACAAAGCAAATAGGTGGCTCAAGTGTTCTACTGAAATCTAAAGCTAGTGATGCAAGCGACCACCCTTCAGAATCACACCCCTCGATTTGAAAACCATGAGGAAGGATCCCAGCAGGAATTCTGCTGGGGAACTTGTATGCCTGGCTTCAAAGGTAATAGAGAAGGATGTGGAATAAGCTGCCGGCCCCATTTGCCACCATGGCATTGCTGGACCTTGCAGCCACTGTTAGGAACGTTTCCAGTGTGTGTGCAGAGCAGCTGCTACAGGACTTTCTGGGTGGACAGAACCTCTGAGGGCAGGAGGGTGTGATCTCTGTGCCAAGGAAGTGCTCACAGCCTCCTCGGGTCGTCAACATTTCCTCACACCCGGTCACTGCTACCACAGAGCGGATTTTTAATCCAGTTAATATTTACCTTGCAGCCTGTGATTAGTGTAAAAGCATGCTTGATGACATGCCTTGGGATCTCATGGCACCTGAACACAGGGGATTGCGTCTGGTGCAGTGCAGACCCGCTTGGTTCACAGAAGGGGCTGGTCAGCACTGGGCCTCCCATCCAAGGAGTGAGAGCTGTGAGCACCCTCCGGGCGATGCCCACACACCTGTCCTTTGGGCATGGAGCACGCAGGACACAGCTCCTCCCCACCGAGGTGCTCGGGAGGCTGGGGGAAAGGCTTGCGGAATTCTGGGATGTGGGATGAAGTTATAACAACTCTGCTTGACCTTGGACATTCCCAAGGAACATCCGCAGAACTTTTCTGGGGAGCTTACTCCAGAAACAAGTCTCAGTCAAGTATTCGGTTCTTGAATAGCCTGAACTTGGCATTTTGGGGTTGAAATATGATGTTTAAACTTCAAGCTCAAATGGTGTTTTGTTTTGTTTTTTCCCCTTAGATCAAACTGTTGCTCAAACTCATGGAACAGCCAGAATTTTTCTTTTCTTACACTTGGTGTTTTTATTACACATTGACATTATGAAATTGATTACCTAGTATTGGGAATTCTCTGAAACTGCATCCAAAGGCTGAAACAGAGCATAATGTTTTTTTTTTTTTCCCCCAGAACCAAATACTACCAAACAATGGATTAAGAATCCATTCACTATTATCTCCCAAATTGAAAGATAATTCCACCTTCCAGCTGTTGAGGAAACTCTACACATCAAAGGCAACAGGCAGGGCAGCTCTGGTTTTCAGAGAGAAATCACTTCATAATTTCTGGGCCAAATGTCCAGTCCCGACAGTCTGATAATTGCAACAATCTATGGACAGAGTTTTCCACCTGGGTGGCCAAAAGTCAAGGTGCGGGACAGGCTGCCTTGGGCTCAAGTTCTCCACACTGATATCCTGAGTGTCTTCCTAAGAGGTTATGAGCAGTAGTTTCCTCTCACAGATCCAGAACAGTTGTTTTAATTGTTAAATTAAAAGTGTTATGATGGAAGGAACCTATTCGGACAGGGACAGAGGATGGTAAACGAAAGAAATGGTGGCCCGGCGTGTCTTCACCGTGAGGTTACTTCGGAGTGGCCGACAGAAGAACGTCTGCAGATGTCTGAGGTTCTTGAGACAGAAGAGATGCAGTGCAAAGGAAATTCTAATAATAATCTTGAAATCAAGTAATAAATTACCCAGCAAGCCCGGGAGTGAGTGGGGGGCTGTGAAAGGGGGAAATAAGTCATTCCCAGGCCTCGTCAGGGGACAAGAGGGTAGAGAAGTAATTGAGGGTCACAGCAGAAGTGGAGGAATAGGATATCTTTGGGAGGAAGACTTAGAATCTGTTTTTACATCATTTTAGAGAAATATTTGTCTGACGTTTTCCCGAGAAGGGGAGGTTTCTCAGCCCGTCCCAGTGGGAGGCAGAGGGCACACTGCAATTGGGACAAGCAGGGAAGTCACAGGGCCCCTGGGATCTGTGACTCTCTGCTGCCCCCAGCCCAGATGGGAAGAGAGGGGGCAGGTCAGCGGGACCGGAGCCTGGATGCAGAATGGAACAGTGGCCAGGGTGTGGCGGGATATGCTGGCAGGAGCTGAGGTCTTTCCCCAAGGGTTCCAGCCACCTCCGGGAGCTGCAGGTGGAAGGTGATGGGCCACAAGCTGAGCACAGGCACCTCCCCCAGTTTCCATCTGATCCCCCATTGCCAGAGGCTAGTAGGACACCCAGAGTGAGGAAGCCTGAAGCTGTGTCCAGCTCAGACCCTGGACAGAGGGCAGAGGACAGGGGCAGAGATGGGATGGGAGGGATTAGAAGATGCCCAACACAGAAAGTGGGCAAGAGAGGAGTGAAAATGAACAGCAATGTGGCCAAGTTAATAAGGAGAGAAAGGTGACTAGTAATTCCATCAAATCAGCAAAAAAAGAAAGAAAGAAAAAAAGACACGGCAATGGGAACAACACATACAAGCGATAAATCCGAGTGAACCTGCCAATGGGCTGAACTCTTCCATGAACTGTAAGACCAGCCCTGTCTTTCAGGGTCCCCAGATCAAAGTCCTCCCCTTCCTCCAGCTGGTGGGCACCTCACGGGTACCCTATGCTACGCTTTTATGCCTCGTACAGGGCCTGGCACACCGCGGGTTTCAGGGCACATGGGGATTAAATGGCCCCCTCCCCAGAGCTCTGGTCACAGAGTGGAGCCTTTGGCTGTAACCCCAGAAAAAAAGAGCCTTCTAGGACTCCAGCATTCTGGCGCTTTTCCTGAGAGAGTCCTCTTCCTTACTGGCGGTTCTATCTGGTCAGGGAGAAAAGACAGGGATCCACAGTTTGCTCACTTGTGAAACCTCCCCAGAATTGACGTATTGCAATTCATGTGGACAGAAACACAAAATCCTTTTATTTGTAACTAATCCAGCATGGCTCACCACTACCCATCTATTGATTAGTAGAGAAAAAAAGTAGCTGAATACCCTGGTGTTAAGCTCATTCAGACCTGACGATTTACCAGATCCCTTCAGGCAGTTCTCACTTCTCTCCAACAGAGAAGTGGTCAGCTGCTCTGAGGCTGCCCTCCCCTCTCCCCCCCCAGAGGTCTGCACACGGGTGTGGTGGGGAAGATTCGGGACATGACTTTCCCTGTGTCCTAGGGCGCCCTGTCTTCTCCACCTGGGACCTTCCCATCAGCAGGGTCAGAGTTCTGTGGGTTGACCTCGCTCAACTTTGCTATGTTTGGAGCCAAAACCTGTGCTAGGATCACTGGCAGCTACCTTCTGGGGTCTCAAGCAGAGGAGAGAACAAGAACCCCTCTCATACTGGACTCAATATTAGTTATCCCCCCAAATTCATATGCTGAACCCTAACCCTCAATGGGATGGTGCTGGGGGATGGGGCCTTTGGGAGGTGATTAGGTCTTGAGGGTGGAGCCTTATGAGTGGGACCAGAACCTTTACAAGAAAAGACCCCAGAGAGCTCCCTCACCCCTTCCTCCATGTGGAGACACAGCGAGAAGACAGCCCTTGTGAACTAGAAGGGGAGGCCTCAGCAGATACAGAATCTGCCAGCACCCTGATCTTGGACTTTCAGAAGCCCAAGAAAAACATTTCTGCTGTCTACAAGTGTTTCCGCCTCTGGCATTTTTGTTATAAGAACCCAAACCGACTAAGATGCCTCCTCTGAGGTTCCTGAACTTCTCAGTAATTAAGACTAAGATCTGCCCACCCCTCCTCCTGCCCCAGAGCTGGGGCAGGGGCTTACATTTCCTCTGCTTTCCCTGAGTTACAACCTCTTCAGCCACAGATGGCCTCATCTGGTCATGGGCAGGTGGATCACCACCCTCATGCTCAAGTTGCATCCTTCAAGCCCAGGTTCATTGATCACAAGGAGGTGATGGAAAATCTGGCAAGTGCCCTCTCCCCACAGTGGTCTTGCTGACAGAGTTCTTCCTTCGAGGACGTGTTTCTTCTTCTGTGCCTGCACAGATCTGGAAATAACCCCCGTCTGCCTTTTCTGGGTGACAAATTCCAGAGACCCATCAGGAAGTCTTGTCCTCTAGGCAACTCCGGCAAAGGCAGAGGAATCACACATCAACAATTTTCAGGATGTTGCCCCATTACAGCCGGGTTTGGGAACCCGTTGGCCTCTGTCTCTCTCAACATCACTCTCCTCCCGGCAGCATAATGGTTGTGGGCAGGTGCTGGGTTCATCCTTTGAAGTGCCTGCTCTTAAACCAGGGTTGACAGAGAGTGAGAACTGGCCAACACAGGGCTTGCATGGGTTAACCTGCGACTCCATGAGTGCCTGCAGCAGCGTCTTCAAGGTTAATGTTGAGTCA
This sequence comes from Cervus elaphus, assembly GCF_910594005.1. Lineage (NCBI taxonomy): Eukaryota > Metazoa > Chordata > Mammalia > Artiodactyla > Cervidae > Cervus > Cervus elaphus. Next base: position 90,147,250 of record NC_057829.1, on the reverse strand, counting down.
AGGGGAAGAAGCTAAAGTGTGGCCAGAAGTGCAAGCACAGCCTTGACTCCTCAGACCCTAAGCAAAGGGGTCTCGAAACAGAGGCTGCATGCACACCTTTGCAGGGGCATGGATGTAGGTAGTTAAGAAATTCAAATGATGACATTCCAGGGGTGGGAGAAAAGGATGCTTGCCTTGGGTTAATTTGGAAGCAATGAATACAAGATTTTGCTGTTGTTTAAAAGGAGAAAGCGAGGGAAATCAAGGTGAAGGTTTGCAGTGGGAGGAGGGAAGTTGTCTCAGAAATCCTGAGTGGTGGTTAATAATGAGAGACGGTGCATGGTGAATCTAGAGCGGCTCCCCCTTGCTGTGGGCTTTGATCTGTGCTGCGGCTTCGGGTGTGTTTTCTTTGTAAGCAAAAGGCTTCCACTTCGTGGTCCTCTGCAGCACCCGCTGCAGCATAATTGGCTCTTCACAGTACCGCCAGCATCACAGCCACTAGCATCCGGTGACACAACACCTTGTCAATAACACTGATGCCCACATCTGCAGCAGAGGTGCTCTGTTAACCTTTAGCCAGGCTGGAGGCATTGCCACTTTTGGTCTTCCTCGCCCTCCCCCCACCCCCCCACAAAACAGCCAGTGATGTTCACTTTCAAACATGCAAACTCAAAGCACCTGTGTTTAATTTTCATCGGGAGCACCGTTTTCATTTCTGAGCTGCAAAACTTCCGTGCTCCTGGCCCCACTATGTCAAAAATGCACAGTGGCAGATTGGCATATTGGGCTATTAATAATTTGCTGTATGTGTTACAGATGTTGCCTAAATGAACAGTGTTCTATCACTGTTTCTTGACATTGGGGCCCTTGGGGTGGCAGGCTAAGACCCAGATCTGTCTACAACCTGCCTGTTCTGGAGAGAAAGGGGGGAAAAGTGGCCCCTCTGAGCAGAATCACATTCCAGCTTGCAAAGCCAATTTCTCAGATGTTCGCTCTGTCCTGTTCCTTGTTCTTCCTCTCAAACCTCATCTGGCCACGATGAAAAATGATGTGATGCAATTTTTTATTCTACGCTTGACACTCTTATGGAAGGCAATGTGGTTCATTGATTCCAAACTCCAAAAAGGTCAAGAAATGAGGAACCAAATTTTTGGAAGCAGCCCAGGAAAAACTTTCAAGCCCGGGAAAACAAAACTGCTAATTATTACCCCTTCTGTCGCCATTAAGCTTCAGAGGAGCCCTGAGCATACGTTTCATGAGCCTGTACTTTTATATTAAAACATTATTGAGCCATCAGGTGAAATGTACATTATGTGAAAACCAGCTGAAATGGACAGTAGGTTTAAATTTCGACAGCAAACAGCTGTAGGCTCTCTCTAACTTTATTCAAATAATGAAACCAATAGGCTAGGCTACAGTTTCAAGTGTCCCCAAACAAATTTATATGAAAAATGATATTAATTTATCTGAGATGACTTCTGCCAAGAAACAGATATTTCTCTGTTACTTCTGAAGTGTCGGGAGGGGGGAAAATAAAACTGAACTATGATAAAACATGTAGCTTGGATAGTTTAGGAATCTAACAAACAAAAATGTGTCTTTTCAGTTTAGATTAATCACAATCGCCCTGTTTATCCCTTCTGTGGCCATGATGATTTTTGAAATGCTAATAAATTAGACCTCCTTTTCATCCCAAGAGTTTGGAAAATGGTTCTTTCCAAACAAAATACATGTGTGGGCAGCATGCCCAAGTGTTTTATATATATATATATATATATGCACTTTTATATATATATATATACATATATATATATATTCACTTTTACAAAATGCCACACAGCAGTGAGCCCTCCATTGAGTAGTTTCAGTCTGAGTAAAACCTGGAGCTTGGTGATCCAAGTTTAAGCCAAATGGTGCCAGATAAAATTCCAATTTAGACACGGTTCCAATCCACACTGCTCTCAGCCTGTAACCTTCCTGGAACAGAGCAGATTTAATAGTGTCACCAGTAGGGCACGCATAAATAGCAGCTTTTATTGGTCACTATTTTGGAAATGTCAAGAGGGCTGCAATACAGTTCTGCGTTGCATTCAGCTATCACTTTACACACCTCGCTGGACCCTGGAAGACGGTTTTTTCACTGTGACATATTCTCACGCCGAGTGAAGTGTTTTCACTTCTGATGTGGGACTTGGCCGCGTATTTCCTGGTAGGGTCCGTTCACCACACCCATTCGCTGGGGACTCCTCTTCCTTGGACGTTACACCTGTCCTAGTGTCCGTGGGTCCCCCAAGGGCCCGGCTCCCAAGAGGCTCAGGGTCCAAGTGGAGAGATGAGGTTTGTACCTGAAAGAGTGACTGTGGCGACAACTGCAAAATAGGGCTCTGGGGTTAAAGTAGATTTGGGAAAATTCAGGGCAGACATGAGACAGGCTGAGGGTGGAGGGTGTGATGGAGAGAATGGCAGGCAGGGCCTCCGAGTGAGCTGGGTCAGTGAGAGCAAGGGCCCCGAGGTGGAAGCGGGGGGCGCTCCATTCAGCACCTTGACAAAGAACTCAGAAGTGGTTTGCCAAGGGGATCCTGAGTCATCGATGTGTGTATTCTGTTTGTGAGAGAAAGAAGCCGCCATCACCGGCAACATTGGCTTTTGGAGATGCATCGAGCTCAGATTCCCTGGTGGCTGAGACAGCAAAGAATCCGCCTGCAAGGCAGCAGACCCTGGGTTCGACCCCTGGGTTGGGAAGATCCCCTGGAGAAGGGAATGGCAGCCCACTCCAGTATTCATGCTGGAGAATTCCATGGACAGAGGAGCCTGGCGGGCTACTGTCCTCGGGGTCGCAAAGAATCAGACAGGACTGAGCAACTACAACTTGTCCCAGCTCAGATTCACTGTTTTTAGCAATGTTGCAACTTTGTTCAACATTCTGTGATAAAGGAAGATCCCAGAATCCAGAGACAGGCGCACATAATACACCCATGGTTGTTCTGTTTCCTGGAAGGAGCATTTCAGACCCACGTCTGAGCAGAGGGAGCCCTGAGCTCTCTGAGAGCCCGCGGTGAACATGGGGTCTCCCAGGGGTGGGGTCTGCCCCCTAGACCCTGCTGTGTCTTCCAGGAGGAGGTCAGCCTTTTATTCCAGACAAATGATTTCAGAGCAGTGTTGGAAATGTTCCTCCATCAAGGATTTCCGTTCACACCGTCGCTCATGAGCGACCCGCTTGATCATGAGATCAAGCACGGTGCACGGTGAGAATGTTCTTGAGCCGGGGCTGTGGGCAGGGCAGGCGGGGGGTCCCGAGAGCTGGCCTGGGGTCTCTCTGTTTTCCCTGTGAGCTGACTGAGGGCCCAGTCCACCGTCTCCATTCAGCCTGCCATGACAGCCCTCAGCTGCCCAGCGTCAGGGCAGTGGGCTCCCTGGAGGAGGAGGCCGGCAGGAAAAGCTGTCCCTTCAGGCCTGGCTGTAAACAATCCCCTAGAGGCCATCTCAGATGTAAAACCGATCTAGAAGGAAGGCCTGTCTTGTTTAAGGGAACTTGAGAGCTTTTCCCTCTTGCAAGGCCAGCTCGGTTCCTTCTCTCTTTCATTCACTGGTGACTTTAACAAATATTTTAAACCAAATTTAGAACAAGTGGCTTCCAGAAATTGCTGGAACATAAAGAAAAGGTTTCATTTGGTGCCATATCCAAATAAACAGGGGTCTAAACCTCTAAGTCTCTGAAGAAGCCTGGCTTCTGGAGGTTCTGGTGATGGAAAAATTGGCCTTTGTTCAAGATAAATGGTGTAAACCTTGCCAGATTGGACAGCTATCGTCTGTGTATTTTGTAATGAGCACAATTGAATTAACAGATATCGTAACTCTAAGACCTGGGTGATTTTCCTAAAATGTACACAGGGGCTGAGGCATGAAAAATGCCCCCAGGGGAGAATGTGACGAGAAAAATTTCTCAGACAAAGGAAGACACTTACAGTCTCTTTTAAATAATAATAATAATGACAAATTTCTACTTTGTACTCGACTCAATGCTGGGTTTTCTTTTTAAATTTATGCCTCAAATCTAAGTTATTTTTTCACATTGTGCTGTCTGACTCTTTCTTCCTCCTTCTTAGAAGATACATTTTCAGCTTGCTTCTAGAATAAAGCAAACCAAAGCTTCCCAGACAGGCAGAGTTTTAATGCCAGAGGTGAACTCCCAGAGTCTGAAATTCGCCTTCCTTAAGTGCTGAGGAGGGTAGAGCTAGTCATGGCTTCTGGTTTTTATTAAAATAAAAAAACCAGCTTGCGATCACAGAAGGGAAAGGATTTTGCCCCTAAATGTGATTTCTGATGGTATAATTCTGGTTTCTATTCCCCTAGCAGCACTTACTTGTTAATATGCCAGATATCAAGGAGCAGGGATCCCTGAAAACATGTTTATTAACGTATTAAACTCAGCGTCAGAACCCAGGGTCAACTCGGCTGGTCAGCTGCGCCCAGGTTGCTATGTGAGGCCACGGACCATGGGCTGGGTGCCCCCGAGAATAGAAGCATCACGGGCTTTGTCTAATAACCACCCTCTGAAGGCATGTAAAATGCCTGTGTAAGACCCACAGGGAAGCACCAGCTCCTCGTGTCCTGTGACCTTCCTGGTTAAGCTGAGTCCCCTGGCATGGGAGGCACCCAGGGCCTGGGGCTCACAGGCTGCTGGGAGGCCCGCGTTCCTTGCGTCGGGTCACATCAGTGGATGGAGACGTGCCCTGGGGTCAGTGGTCAGAACAGCCGTCCAAACGGCCAGGAACCACCCCCAGATGATGGCCTGGGCTTTGGAGGCTCAGCATAGGAGGAAGCTCCCTGGCATCTTTGTCTCCTGACTGAAACGGAAAAGCCAACTTTCAAATACAAAAGCAAAACAAAACGAAACCCCAAATTCCTTTACTTTATGGGCTTCCCAGGCGGCTCAGCGGTAAAGACTCCACGTGACAATGCAGGAGACGTGGCTTTGATCCCTGGGTTGGGAGGGTTCCCTGGAGGGGGAAATGGCAGCCCACCCCAGTGTTCGTACCTGGGAAACCCCATGGACAGAGGAGCCTACAGTCCATGGGGTCGCAAAGAGTCGGCTGTGATTGACCACACACGCATTTCTCTACTGCATAGAGCCAGTGCCTGCTGTTTTCTGCTTTTCCCAAGAACCTAAGGATTGCACAGGAAAGGAAACTGCTTCGGGAGGGGCGCAGGGTTATGTAACTTGCCCATGGCCACTCAGCCGGCCCAGGGGTACCCGGCTGGCAGCTGCCTTTTCTCACGTGCCCAGAGGCCCCCCCAGTCTCCCTCCTGTCCCCTCCAGGTCTCCAGGCTTACACATATCTAAGCAACTGAAAAATGTGGTTTCTCTCCCTCTAAGCAGGGCCTGGTCTGGCTCAGCTGTGGGGTCCCCTCCATCACCAAATGCTAAAGACAGTGGGACTCCAGGTTTCTCTTGGGGGCCACTGGGGACCACTCTGCTGGGTCCTATGAATTGCTAAGGCCCAGGTTTCTAGAACCCCTCTCACTGGTCTGGAGCAGGCCAGTGACAAACTTCTGAGATGGTCTGAGCACGGACTCCCTCCAGGGATTCTGAAGCAGGTCTTGGTGCGGGCCATGCCCTGAGCTGCTGCCAGCCGGCACCACAAGCCCTAGGAACCCAGGAGACGCGGTGCTGGCCGGCGCTCAGGCTGGGGCACAGCCTCCCTCAAACACCTGCAGCCTCCACCATGTCTTTCACGTAGATTGATGCAGAGAAACGCACAGAGAACCAGCAGTGACTGAAAGTGATCTGGACCTTTCCCTTCAGGCCTGCAGCTGAAATGAATAATGGAATTTTTTTTTTCCCATCATACTGGATGCTTTAGACATTGAAGTTTTATGAAATCTCGCTGTCCTGTCTTAAAAAGTTCCAACTCTATAAGTAAGCAGGCCTGAGCTCTTGAAACAATTGGAAAGGAGCGCTGAGGTCAAAGGAACGTAAAATACAAAGGCCACACATATGTAAACTATCCGTGGACCAGGTCTTCCCACTCGGCTCTTTTAACACATATTTACTCAGAGAGCAGAGGACCTGTGGGAGGGACCCCATCCAAGTGCTCGCTTTGAGAGCAGACTGCCAACCTCATCTACCTGCGTGAACCTCCACCTCCTTTAAAGATGGAGAAGGGCCCCGAAGACCATTTCTCTATCACAGCCTCTGAAAGAGCAGGCATCCCAGGCCAATAAAGCTTCATGCGGCTGAGCCTGGTCTCAGGGTGTGCTAGCTGGTGTGGGGCCAACTCGGCTGCTTTTACATCTGGTTTAAGGGACCATATGGCTGGTGCTTAGCGTAGAATGTCCTGGATGCTTATGTGGAAGGAGCTCTGAGGTCTCAGAAACATGGGAATCTACTTGCAAAGCCCGTTAGGGAAAGATTGATTTGTTTTCTCCTCTCCTAATCCATTTCATTGCCAAATAGCTCGAAATGTAATTTTGGTAGAGGATAGTAACTTTCTTTCCTTGGTTTCAATTTGGTAGACACAAAATACCGAATGGCTTCCCAGGTGGCACAGGGGTGAAAGAATTTGCTTGCCAAAGTGGGAGCCCCAAGAGTTATGGGTTCGACCCCTGGGTTGGGAAGATCCCCTGGAGAAGGGAGTGGCTACCTACTCCAGTATTTTTGCCTGGGAAGTCCCGTGGACAGAGGAGCCTGCTGGGCTACAGTCCATGGGGTCACAAAGAGTCAGACATGACTGATTTTACCCACCTCGGGCCCTATACCCAGATGAAGGATACAGGGACTGTAGATCAGAGAAACAGCCCTGGGATAAAGCTTCTCTGGAAAGAGTGGTCATTGCCACTCTGAGGGTCGTCTCCCCTCTGCTCCGTGGAGAGCCACTGGCTGGGGGCAGGGTGGAGGGGGGACGGCTGCTGCTCCCCTGCCCCACCACCCCCACCCCCACCCTCCGCAGGAGTCTGGGGCTCCTGGCGCCAGAGGCAGAATCCTTGGAAAGAGGGAAGGGATTTCGGCCTGGGGTCCAGGAGTCCGTTGCCCAGAGCTCTGGACTGATGGGCAGTCGGAGCCGGCCTGGGGTGGACTGACAGAAGGTCATAAGCTAAGGAGGATCAGGGGTGGGAGGCTTTGGCACAGAGCCCTCAGCTCAGGGCGCTGGTCCGGGGAGTGGTCCTGAGGAAGCCGTGACCTGCCAGTCACTGAACTGGGCACATGCAGGGATCTCTCCATCAGAATCTCAAGTGTCCTGACCAAGTGATCGCCCGTGTGTCAGTGTATATGCACACATGCAAGTAGAAATGTGCATTATGTATTCCCATCCCATATCACGGCATATATTATGTCGTTGTTGTTCAGTCGCCAAGGTGAATTAGACCCTTTGCCACCCCATGGACTGCAGCACGCCAGGCTTCCCTGTCCATCACCATCTCCTGCAGTTTGCCCAAGTTCATGTCCATTGAGTCGGTGATGCCATCCAACCATCTCATCCTCTGTTGCTCCCTTCTCCTTCTGCCTTCAGTCTTACCCAGCATCACCTCAGGTCTTGTGAGATCTTAGTTCCCTGACCAGGTATTGAACCCTCGCCCCTTGGAATGGAAGTGCAGAATCTTAACCACTGGAAAGTGAAAGTGAAAGTCGCTCAGTTGTGTCTGACTCTTTGCAACCCCATGGACTGTAGTCCACCAGGTTCCTCTGTCCATGGAATTCTCCAGGCCAGAATACTAGAGTGGGCAGCCGTTCCCTTCTCCAGGGGATCTTCCCAACCCAGAGTCTGAAACCAGGTCTCCCACATTACAGGCAGATTCTTTACCAGCTGAGCTACCAAGGAAGCCCCTTAACCACTGGACCATCAGGGAAGTCTGGCATATTCTGTAGATAGATAGCAAATATAGAATAAATGGGTTCACCCAGGGAAGGATATGTGGATTGTTTCCGGTATTTAGTTTTTATAAATAAAGCTTCTATGAACACTTGTGTCCAGAGTTTAGGGTGGACAAATATCCTCATTCCTCTGGGATACATGGTCAGCACCATGATTGCTGGTCATATAACTAGATGCTTAGATTTTTAAGGAGCTGCCAAACTATTTTCCGGAGAATTTGTCCCATTTGTATTTCCCAGAGGAGTGTATTAAAAATCCTTTATAAGATCTAGTATGGTCAGAATTTTTTATTTTATTTGTTCTAAGATGTGCAGTAATATCTCAGTGTGGTTTTAGTACACGTTTCCCTAACATGTGAAGGTGTTGCAAGTATTTTAATCTGCCTACTTGCCATCACCGACGTGATAGACATGAGTATGAGTAAACTCCAGGAGTTGATGATGGACAGGGAGGCCTGGCGTGTTGCAGTCCATGGAGTTGAAAAGAGTCGGACACGACTGAGTGACTGAACTGGCTTGCCATCTATTTATCCTCTTTGCTGAAGGATCTGTCTTTTCTCCATTTTCTACTTGAATTAGTTGCACTTTTATGCTGAAGATTATTTAAGTCTTTATTGAATATGTTACAATATTGCTTCTGTTGTATTTTTTTGTTTTTGTTTTTTTTGGGGGGCGGGGTTTGGTCACAAGGCATGTGGAATCTTAGCCCCTGACCGGGGATCAAGCCTGCACCCCTCGCGTGGGATGGCGGAGTCTCAACCCCTGGACTACCAGGGAAGTCCCTTACTGTCAAATTTTGAGAAGTGCTTGTGAGTCCCTTGTCAAATATGTGTTGTAAATATATCCAATATATCCTCCCAGTCTGTATCTTGATGTTTCATTCTCTTATCAAGGTCTTTTGTGGAGCCAAAGTTGTAAGTTTTGATGAAGTCTAATTTATAAAAACTTTCATTGTGGATCATGGCTTATGGTAATATCTAAACAACTTTTTGCTGGCTACCTTTGGCTAGAGGAAACAAGATTTTCTTAGGTTTTAAAACCAGTATCAGCTGTTGTTTGGGGACTGCAAGCCTTTTTAGTGCCTCACTCAGGATATGCAGGCAGCAAAAGGGAAACTCCAGCATCACCATGAAGCTGTTTTCTGAGGACCTGGTTGCCTAATCAGCTGTGTTTCTTTTGCTTCCATCCAGAGCCATACGATTATTTTATATATAATGTCTGTGTTTTTCAGCTGTACTTAGTGGGGGTGAGGGTGTTAGGAAGATGTCTGTCTATTCCATTTTGTCTGGAACCAGAGTTGGTTTATAACATTTTGATTCTGCTGTTTCATCCACATATTCTTTATTTTGGCAATACTTTAAAAAAAAATTTCATGTTCTTGACCATGCCATACAACATGTGGGATCTTAGTTCCCCAACCAGGAATCTAACACATGTCCCTTTGCCTTAGAAGCCCAGAGTCTTAACCACTGGATTGTCCAGGAAGTCTCAATAGTTTGGAAATACTTTGATAACATTTTAAGAATGCTAATATTTGAAGCAGAATTATATTAGTACTGAGTTTTTGTGGAGAAAGTATTTTCTGGAGCAAATCTGATTACATTTCTTTAAAATTAAGATAGAAACACTTGAAGCAATAAGCTTCCATATAGCAAGTTGGTCAAGGAAGTATTTGAGCAAAATTATTTTCATCAATTCTCTTCCAAGTAAATTTTGCAGTCAAGCTTTGATTCACAGACCCGTTTTCTTTTGTCAACATATTCTTAAAATTAATTTTAGTGTTTGCTACTGTATACTTTTTATTGCAATCTTCATAACTTCCAATTCTGATACTTTCTAGATCATTTTTACAGATGTAGGTCTGCCAAGAAATTTTGATTCTTTTGACAATTTGACCATATGCGTTTTAACCACTGTCACTTTTATTTTGTGCTTATTTGTTTCTGCCATAAGACTCATTACAAATAGAATGAAGTGTCAGTCTCTCATCTTTATTTGTTAGTTGATTCTTGAGGAAAAAATATTTCCCCCAGATAGGGGTGACCTAGGTCTGAGTGTGGGGCCAGCTGTGAGGGTGAGTGGCCTCCTGGGTGAGGAAGGAGGAGGAGGTAGGGATGGGTTTGGTCTCTAAGTCAGTGGGGAAGGGGCCAGAGGGGTGGTGGTGGTGGAGTGGGAGGAGGCGCACCTTTCTCTGAGCAGGTGAACCTCGGGTGCTGGCAGGAAGCTGGTGCCTTTGACGACATGGGGAAACCCATACTTTCAGGGTCACTTCCTCAACCCCCAGCTTTCTCTCCCACAGCGTCTCCAGCGAGGTGCTCACGTGCCTTCACGTTGCAGAGGTACGTCCCTTCCTGCAGCACGGCACTGTCCTATGGCCTGCCACTCCGGGGGGGTCCCTCCAAGTCCTTATTATCCAGACTATGCCTTCACCCAGGCAGGTCAGCTTTAATGGCGGCCTGGGGACTTCTCTGCACTCAGAAAACCTCTCACTCTAATCAGGAGGGGGAGTCTCTATGCACGCGTGATGTTGCCCACAGACATTTCCCTGGCAGAGCCGCTGAGATGGTCAGCAGAGCTGCCCAGCCGGGTCGTCAGAGGAGGGCTCGTCTGCCACGTGCTCACTGGGGAGAAGCTGCCTCCCAGGGCGGCTAGTGCCGAGGAAGAGGAGCTGCCCTGCAGAACAAGGACGCAGCCAACACACATGAGCTTCCTGCGGGCCACTGGCGCAGAACCGTGATCGAACCATCTCTGCCAGCCTGGCCAAAAGAGGCAGGCGGTTTCAAAGGCCAGAGCTCCCTGGAAGAAGTGCTCTCTCTTGCTTGTGTGCTTTTTCCTGGCACCGTGGATGAGCTGCCTGAGACAGGAGAAGGCAAGGCCAGGTGTGAAGAGACAGACCCAGCAAACTCTCCTCAAGCTGCCTCTGTGAGCTGAGTCACGGTGGAAGCAGCCAAGGTTCCTCGGCTCCAGGAATGGGGGAAGCTTGCTGAGGGCGAACACTTCTGGGGCCCGCACAGCAACGCATGGCTTTCCTGCCCTTTGGTGGAAAGGAAAATGGAGGCGACCCCCTGGGCTCCTCTGATGAGGCGGGAGAAGCAGGGTTAGGGTCCCGGTGTCGGCAGAGGCCCAGGAACCGCTTCTGGGATGGTCTGCCACCCAGCGTGGGAGGGTCTAGAGCGGAGACAGAAGCCGTGAGGGGATGAGAACCCTTGGGTTCAGCCCCTGGTGCTAAAGTGCACAGTTGTGGGCCTCACACATGTTTCCTTAACCTCCACTTCCTTATCTGAAAAATGGGAATAATAACCCCTGCCTTCCTTCCCAGAGTTATGAGAATCAAATGAGAAAATATAGGCAGCTGTAAAAATATAAAGCCGTCGTATTTGCATTCACCAATTCCTTAAGGAAATGGGGCCAGAGTTGAGGGGCAGGCCAGACCCTCTTCCACAGAGAACTTTACAATCCAGTCCTAAGACCATAATGTGTCTCAAACATTATGAATTTAGGAAATGCCTTTTCAATCTGGTGAAGAAAATAAGAAGGCTCCAGTGATGGCAAAAGCTGAGGCCACAGCCGCAGAGCCGGCGACAGCTTTCGGTTGAAAAACAAACCACCCGAGCGCTTCCCACTGAGACCCTGACGTGGAAACAGCCAGCGCAGGAGAGATGATAAATGCCTCTGGGGTTTCCCAGCCTGGGGGAGTTGGCCTTGCTAGGGCTCATAAAAGCCTCCTTAACCTGGAGAAGGAAGCCTGGGCTTGTCTGCGTTTCCCACAAGAGCCCTCTGGCCCCACCTCCCTGCTCACTGGTGTGAACTCACGACCACAGCGGAAGACTTCCCAGGAAAAGAAACACGGGGGCCTCCATGACTGGCGGTCCTGCAGGACGACCCTCGTCCACCGGGGCTCCTGGTGGAGCTGGAGCCCTGCCTGCCAGCAGCGCGGGCCTGGGAGAGAGACAGGACGCCATTGGTCACACCCTCACCCCGGGAGGGGAAGTTGTTGGTCCGGGTCGCCTCTTGCCTTGGCAGCATCCTTGTTAGCTTGGGGCTCATTGAAGGTGCGCACTTACCTTTTTCCCTACTACTCCATTTAAATGAAGAAGGTCGGCGGCTTGCTGCCAGATTCTACGGGAACGTTCTCGGCCACGTTTAATAACAGGAAGATCAACTTTGACCCTGATGACTTCATGAGTGTTTCTTACAAATGAAGTTCCAGGGTCCAGATATGGCCTCCTTCCTGCTGTGAATGTTCATTAGCAACCTGTCAGGGAGCTGGAAGTCGTTTCTCAGGGAGCGGCTGGGATGTCTTGGCGTCTGTCCCTGTGGCAGCCCAGAAGCGCCTCTGGGTGGGGGCTGGGGAGGACGGCCCCGAGCTATGGGTCTGTGGTGCCCGCCTCCCTCCCAAGCTCCATCACTGCCCGTGAGGACCTAGCCAGGCTCTGCCTCTCCACGGCTGCCCCCGCCACCCTGTTTGTGGCAGGGATGGAAGTGGGGATAAAAACAGCAAGCTCAGAAATCGACTTCCTTTAGCATTCTATTGTCTTTGCCCCAGATATCTTCCTGGGAATTTTGCTCAAAATCATTTCATCCTGTATTTAAAAAAGAAAAAAGAAAGAAAGAAACAAGATAAAACAACCCCTCTCCCAAAAAACTTCAGACTCAACTGACTGCTCCTGGCAGACTTGGGTATTTTAATTCAGTACTGAAAGGAGGGGTCTGCATTCTAAATCGATGTGGAGTGGGATATACTTATAAATCAGATTTAAAATGTGGCTGCTTTGTTCCCAGATATGAATGAACTACTTAAAACTCAAGACAATCAGAAAGAAACACCAATGAGCTTAAGGCATTTGCTGTTTGCTCTGGCACGACAGAGTATGAAAAGTGAAAGTGCAAGTGAAAGTGCAAGTCTTGGAATCCCATGGACTACACAGTCCATGGAATTCTCCAGGCCAGAATACTGGAGCGGGTAGCCTTTCCCTTCTCCAGTGGATCTTCCCAACCCAGGAATCAAACCGGGGTCTCCCGCTTTGTAGGCAGATTCTTTACCAACTGAGCTATTGGTATACAGATACCTTAAACGTGGACAGGTGCTGTGGTCAGCGTTGGGCATCTGGACAGTTTAGGGCTTTTTGCTTTTTTCTGAATCCTACAGCTTTGCCTCTCCCTAGCTTTCCAGCTGGTTCAGTGGTAAAGACCCCACCTGCCAATGCAGGAGACGCAGGAGACCTGGGTTCAATCCCTGGGTTGGGAAGATCCCCTGGAGGAGGGCCTGGCAGCCCACTCCAGTGTTCTTGCTGGGAAATCCCATGAAGAGAGGAACCTGGAGGGCAACAGTCCATGGGGTCGCAGAGAGTCAGCCTCTACTGAGCACGCATGCACACTCCTCCTGCCTCTCCCTGAGCTCCCATTTCCTTGCCTCTCCCCAACGCATTGAAATTTTAAATTAGAATTTTAAAAACTGTTCAAGGAGAGTTGGCTTTTCTTGTGCAAACCATCATCCTGTTGGTTTTTGTTGAAATTTTGGGTGCACTTGATTGTAAGTAGAGATGCACAAAGGCCACCCAGACGTTCCCACCCCTACTGGGGGCCAAGGGTCTCTAAGGCAACATTTCCCAGCCCGGGTCTCCCCCTCCTCCTGGAGAATAGGCAGATGGGCTGGAACCTGCTCCATCATCTCCTCTAAGAGGGAGCCCTGTCCATCATCCTCTTCTACTTTTATCCCTTCAACTAGACGAGCCTTGACCTTGTACTTCCTCCCTAGCCTGGAGGGCAGACTTACAGATTTTCCTTTTAAGTTTGACTTAGTATTTCTCTACCTTAAAAACTGAGCACACATTCACATCTTCAGATGGAACAGCAATCCACTGTTTGCCAAGTTCTTCCCACCAGCCAGAAAGGGCCAAGGTTCAAGTTAAACTCCACAGGCTTCCCCTAGTAATGACTTTGGATACCTGAGACCTGAGTAGATGCTTTTTTTTTTCTTCTCAAATTGAGAGGATGCTGACCAGAGGTAGACACGGAGCAGAACCAGAGGCTCAGGATGGAATGCCTCAACACGGGTGCTAACTTTGTGGCTCATTGCTATCGGACTTCTCTGAACCTCTGTCTCCTCATCTGGGAAGTGGAGTAGTCAGACTCCCTCTCAAGCTAGTTACAAGGACCAAGAAGTCCTCCTATCTGCTTGCTACCTCTTGCTACTCCTTCGCAGTATTTTGAAATACATGAAACAACCTTAAGACAAACAAAAAACGTGCTGATAATGATTTCTGATGATGAAACTAACAGGGGCAAGCACAACAGGCTCCCTCCAAGGTCCAAAGAAGGAGCTCACGAAAAAAGCTTCCTACAGACCAGGTAGCCTCAAACCTCATCTCCTTGGGAAGCTTAGCTTGTGAACTACAGGAGAAGACCCCATACCAATCAGCCGTTTACTGGAACTTCCACGATTCCGTTTCATAGCTGCATCATCTGCCCTAGAGCCCTGGGGAGTAGTCAGCCCAAAGCTCTCCTTTATAGAGATGCAGACGCTGATGCTCAGAGTGGGCGTGGCTGACCCAAGGGCGTGCGCTAGTTGGTTGCAGAGGCAGGAGCTAGTCAGAGCTCCATCATCTCCTGAGGATCACCCAGACGCAGCCCACACTGCCATGACAAGGCTGAGCATGGGGCACCCTGAAGGACATGATACAAGGACAGGGGTGTGGTCCTGGCTAAGGCACAGGTCCCTTCGCCAGATGGGAGGCAGAATGAAGCCTCAGTCCTTGTCCTCCCAGACTCCTTTGTCCTCACTGTCACCTTCTCTGGACTGCCCAAACCTCCAGCCTTCCCGCCTCCTACCTGGCTTTAAGGACTCTTTCAGTTTTGTTCAGAACATCCTCTGTTCACCGACTGGGAATAAGTCTGAGAATTCCAAGGGAGTGGTTGCCACGGCAACAACAACCTCATGGAAGGTTTCAGAACTTTTGCCTCCTACTCCTGGTACTGCAGAAATTCAGAAAGCATAAGGCATAAAGACGAGTGCTAATTATCTGACCTGAATTTGCTGGGGTGGGCAGAAGAAAGACAAGTGCACAGCAGTCTGGCAGACACTCCTCATCGGCACTCGTCCAAATCACTTTCTGGAAGGGAATCACTGTCAGATTATTACCGTTTTCTATTAGAGGTGGCACCAGGGATCAACAGAGGATCATTTGTCTTGTGCTGTGCGAGGCTCACCCTCGCGCCTTGGAGGGGGCAGAGCTGTTTTCTGGGACTGCTTTTTGGTCAGCCTGGCAGGTATGATGGGCACATGGATTAGGAGGTCTCTGTGCCTGCGAGGTTGGGGGAGGGACAGAGTAGCCCACGAGCATCCTTAGCATTGAGGCAGAATCCCGAGCACGTCGACTCAGATGCCTGAGAGCCAAAGCCAGCCAGGCAGGTAGACATTGTGCCGTGAGGCTAAGGGTTGTCTCTGGTGATGGAACCCAGACAGGAGGGGGCTCGACTCCATTCTGGGAGTACATGGACCTGGGGAGACAGAGGACAGGCAGTCAGGCCCTCTGCTTGCTCCCCGTAGTGGACACGACTCTGGGCATGGTTTTCCATATGGTCTGTCTGGTGGCATCTCACTGGTCTTGAGAGGGTCCATCTGCCAGGCTGTGCTCAGGTAGCTGAAGTCTGCTACAAAGCAAGGCTAGGAGGTACCACATCACTCTGTTCTCACTCCCCATCTATCTCAGGGTCCTCTTCCTGCTTTCTCTCTGCACTGGAATTTCACATTTCAGTAGGACCTTGGCCATCAAGCCCTGTCTCAGCTGCTGTCTAGGGCTTTTGTGCCAAGACAAGACCCTCCCCTGTGCCAGGAGCTGTTGTGAGCACTGGGGTAAATAAATACATCAACTGGGATTCCCTGGTGCCCAGTGGTAAAGAATCTGCCTGCCAATGCAGAAGACATGGGCTTAATCCCTGGGTCAGGACGACACCCTGGAGAAGGAAATGGCAACCCTTTCCAGTATTCTTGCCTGGGAAATCCCATGGACAGAGGAGACTGGCGGGCTACAGTCCATGGGGTTGCAAAGAGTTGGACATGACGCGGTAACTAACAGCAACAAATATGTCAGCAGGAAAGGAAGTCCTGTGATCCCATGAAGTGGACATCTTTGAGGGCCGGCAACAGACCTTCTGAAGTGATGCAAGCTGGAACTTATTACAGCTCCCGCACAGTGATGGCTGGTTTTAAAAGGCTGGAGAAGAATTAAGAGAGGGTCAGGTTTCTAGTATTTTGACAGCAATTTTCAGCATCAGGGATAGGGTGATGCGGGAGATGATAGGTGAGGCTTTTTAACTGCATTCCACCCGGGAGAAGGCTGTGTGCCTCAGGGGCGCCCGGAGAACATCACCAGGGCTACTCCCCATCCCACCAAATAGGCTGAATAGGTAAGAGGTTTGAGCTAAGTTAGAGTGTTTTTAGAGCGTGACTGTGGAACTGTCTATGCTCCCTCTCCAACTCCCCCAACATGCACACCTGTGTGCAGACACACAGACACACACACACACACACACACAATGTCACGTACTTATCCAGGGATGGATAAGTAGCATATTTATCCAGCATGGTGGCTCTGTCGACCCTCTGCCATGAGTTCTCTTCATGGCCACAATCCCTTGGAGGCAGCTGCCAGGCCAAAGGAGGTACCTGCTGAATGCAGCCCAAAGGTCCTGGGGTCACCTCAGCCCGTTGAGAACAGAAGGGCCTGGTCACCGGGGCTTTGATCTCCTGGCACAGGTGGGGTGTGCCTTCACGGTCTTAGCCAGAGAGGCCAGCTTCTCATCCATAAGGGATGAGTGCTCTGGGCCAGAGTGCTCTGGGCTCTTCTCCCCCAGCACACCACTCCGCATTAGCACTCACAATGATGAGCGTTTCTTCCAAGGATGCTTGTGGGATGGAAGTGGAGAGACAGAGCCTTCAGGAGTCAGCTCCATGGATGATAAAAATACAGCTCACAGTGTAAGCCGGGAAATCCTTTTAGACGCTGCCTGGAAGTACCCTTCTGTGATGTTAACCATCAGAGACCGGCTCGACGCAGACATGCTAAACCAAGGCAGGCGGGGGCCCTCAGAAGCCACTCTCACTTTCCCAATTAGCGTAACTTTGCAGGCCCAACAAATCATGAGACTGAAATGCCTCTACTGGAAGGTCTTAACCTTTTAGGCTGACATTAAATTGGAAGAAACTGCTCGTGTTGGAAATAATTACCGCTGATAATGAATACAATTAAGCATAAAAGAATCCTTGTAACTCCGGTACCATTTGCGCACTTAGGAATGGGCTCATATTTTTCCCTCCACAGATGTTACAATAATGGTGTCAACACTTTTATTTCTTTGTCCATAAGCTGAAAATTATGGCTCTTTCATAAATCGCTCACGTGCTCAGAAGAAGGGGGCCCAGCTGCGGAGCACATGAGCTGGGGCTCCTGCCCTGGCCTCATGTTTCACGGTGACCTCAGCTTCCTGTGAGCAGTGGGGACCAGCGCAAGTAAGTACTTGTAAAACTGTTTTTGAAGAGTGGAGTTATGAAGAGGTGCTGTGGTGTCGAACATCTGCTTCATCCATTACACTCACATAGGAGCCCGGAATGTACAGTAGGGGCAAGAAACATCAATAAATTAAAATTCTCCTGTGAGCACACTTTCCAAGCATATGCCAATTTGAAGCAGGACAAAAAAAAAAAAAAAAGATGCTAAACAAGGGAAGAGAGATTTTTTTTTCTTTCCCCCGGCTCACTCGGCCTGAACTGGTTTGAACAGTAATCATTAGAATCTGGTTTTCTTTGTGCAACTGATGGACTTTGTCAAAATGCAAGTGATTTCCTGGCTCCACGAGACAATGAGGGTTCTGCTACCTTTGGAAACTGTGCCATGATACATTCTTCATCAAAAAATACCAGAAGGATGAAAGAAAAATAAATAAGCGTCTTTCTAGTTAAGTGCATAGGTTACAGATGGCATAAACACTCAACAGCTATTTATTACACCTGCAACTCAATACTGTTCATTACGTGAACGTGTGTCGCTGCATGGCGAACACGCATTTTGTCAAAAATGACGTATGTATTAATTATGAAAGAAAAATACATGGAAATCTAAGAGCGTCTTAAGGTTCTTAAGTGGGCTGTTCCAAGTTGGTTTTCTAAAGAAGCAGTTTGGTTTGGGGACATGTTTCTGCTGTGTTCACACGCAGGGTCTCACCACCTCCGCTGACCGAGAGCCAGGCCCATCTACACTGCCCAAGGCGGGGTCAGGAAATTGGAAGTGGAACGCTCGGTAATCCTTGCAGCCTTCCCCTCTGTCCAGGCTTCTTCCCCCTCACATCATATATCAGAGACGGCCCAGGCCACTCATAGCCTCACGTCATTCCTGGTACCCAGGCCAGGTTTCTAAGCACGCAGGGGCGGGTGTGTGCCCCGAGATGGGAGACACGTGTAAGGCAGTGTGTGCAGCCAGCCGCCGACGTGGAGCGTGCAGCTTGCCCTGGGGGACTCTGTGTGCCGGCGGGATCATGGAGAAAACTCCATTCCAGGATGCCCAGGGTGACCAGTCTGCCCTCGCTGGGGTGTCTGGAGTGGACAACACTAATCACATCCCTTCCTGGGAAGCACTGGAAGGCTCCCACGCTAGAGCACACACATCACCCGCAAACCACGCTCCTTTGCAAAGTAACGACAAGCAGTTCTTAGGCCAAGAACTCTTTGAGTTTTTGCCCCATTTGCCCCCTCAATACAAAAATCATATCTCCACACCTCCATTTTTCTTATGTATATAAAGTGAGATGCGATCAACAAGCACTAAATTCAATCTTTGCATTTCCCTCTAAAATTCTGATACTAATCTGAGAAATGATAGATTAGAAAGCTTATTCACATTATGCAAAATTATTCCAAACAGATGGTGAAGTCAATTTAGAGGCTTTTTTTTTTTTCTATCTCTAAGAACAAGTGCTGTTTTGGGGAAGGCAAGAGAGTAGATTTTAATCTCTTTGCCCTTTGAAATGACCATCAGCAACTTCCTTCCAATTACCTCTACCCTCTGATTGTGGTCCTGGGAGCTGGCTTTACAAGGAAGAGGCTGTTTGCCTTGCCTCCCCTGCCCAACTATCCATAAAGCCACTGTTAGCCCACCTGCCCTCACAGCTCCTAATAGGTTTCTTAAACAAAGTGAATGCTCAATAAATATTTGGTTTCAAAGTCATTGTTCTTAACCAAACTCAAGTGAGGTTTGCTCATTTAGGCAAGGCTGGGTTTGGATCTCAACTCCACCACTTGCTAGCTGAGTGACCTAGGCAAGCAGTGTAAAATACCCCAATACGCATGATCTTCAACGTGAAAATGTGGCCAATTTTGTCTTGAGGATCATTGGGAGGGTTGAAGGAGTCAGTGCAGAATATCAGCATCAGCATATTTCCTGGGACACAGAGGTGCTTTCTAGCAAAGCTTATTATTATTATTGTTGTTGTTTTTGTTAATATTCTAATTGTGAGTTCGTATAAGATTTCTTGCCAGTTTTTTAACTCTCTCTTATCCAATTGCCTTGGTGTAGTTGTAGTTAAACCAATCTGTTTCAGATAAAGACACATATGAAAGTTAACCTAAGGGGGTACAGTAGCCCATACAACCAGTATTTATTGAAGCTTTGGTGTACAGAGAAAAAATCCACAGATGCTGCACTTCCTGAGGAAAGTTGGATAAATAAATGCTTGTGGATGAATGCATGAGAAGAAGTACCATGGTGGCTAAATTGGAGCCAGTGCCTTCCAAGGTTATCATGGCCCAGAAAAGCACTGGAGAAGCCAGAGGTGCATGCGATGTGACAGCGTGAGTCCTGGTGTTAGCCTCTTGAAACCCTGCACCTCATCTCCGGGCATTCCTTGAGTTCCACACACACACACAGGTCCCAAATGTCACACGCAAAATCTGAAGGGGTCCCTCTGCCTGACATGACTGCAAGTTCTTAAGAGGGCAGTGTAAGGACACTGCCAAATAATAATAGTACTTGAGTTAAACTCTAATAGTGGAGTTGAAATTTCCAACTATAATTGTGTATTTTTTCATTTCTCCTTTCAGTTTTATCAATTTTTGTTTATGTATTGTGAAGCTGTTTTTAAGTATATACATTTAATGAAATTATATCTTCTTGATGAAGTAGCCTCTTTATTGTTATTTAATGCTTATCTTTGTCTCTGGTAAGATTATTTTACCAAAGTTTACATTGTCCAATATTAATGTAGCCACTTATTTTATTTTTTGACTAGTGTTCCTTGGTATTTACTTTCTCATATATATATATATATTTACTTTTAACCTTTAGGTGTTTATATATTTAAAAGTTTTTTTTAATAGATAGCATATAGTTTAGGTCTTCCTCTTTCATCCAGTCTGACAATCTCTGCCTTTTAATTGGGACGTATAAACCATTTACGTTTAATAATAATTAGTGATGTGATTGGATTTGAATATACCACATTGGCAATAGTTTTCTGTCTGTCCTGCCTACTTTTTGTTTTCCTTTTCATCATTTCCTGTCTTCTTTTGGACTGAGTAGTTTTATGATTTCATTTTATCTTCACAACTGGCTTGTTAGATACACCACTTAAATAGCTTTTAGAGGCTACTCTAGGGTTTGTAATATACATCTTTATCTTATCTCAGTCAGCTTCAAATACTGTTATATCACTTCAAGTGAAGTGCACTCATCTCATAACTGTCAACTTTTAATTCTCTCTCATCTCTTGTGTTAATGTTTTACACATATTTTTCTACATGTAATAAACCCATGGCATACTATTTTTTTCCTTCAGTTTGGGTAATTTCTACTGGTCTATCTTCAAATTCACTCTTTGTTTTCACTGCTCTGTTCTGTCTGCTAAGTTGTCAACTGAAGAAAGTTTTGTCTCTTATAACATATTTTTTTCCTAGCATTTTCATTTGGCTCTGTTTTGTAGTCTCAATCACACAGCTGAACTTCTCCTTGTTCATGAAAATTTGTCCCCCTTTCCATGAGACCATTAATATATTGACTACAGTTATTTTGAAGCTCCTCTCCATTAGTTTCAACTAATGGTTGAACTCTGGGTTCAACTCTGGGTCTATTTCTGTTGACTATTTTACCTCTTGAAGGGTTGTTCTCCCTTTGTTTCTGTGTGAGCATTTTGCAATTTTTAGCTAAAGGAAGGATATTAAGCATAGAAAAGTAGAGAATCATGAGGTAAAATGTGTTTATGCTCAAAATGGGCATGCTTCTTCCCTTGTCAATTCATTATTGTGGAGGGCTGAGTCAATCTAGTCATTAGCTAAGTTGCATCGGTTTTGTTACCATAGTTATGTTTAATGCTCCACAGACTTGAAAATCCTCCTCTGGTGGGCTGCTGCAGTATTTTTTTCTGTCTAAACCTTGGCTGCTGCCTGAAAGTTTTTCACTTTTCCTGTTGTATCTCTAGCAGTCCCTACCCACTTCTGCAAACTGGGGATCTCTCTTCCTGGTCTGCACCCCACAGTGGTAGACTATTTTTGCTTGTACCCGGCGCAAGACGCAGGGTGAGATTAGGGGGTGGTACTCAGCTCTCCTGGCCTTGTCTCAGTCTTAGGAAAGCGCTGTATTTCTGTCTACTAAGGGTGGGATTTCCTTAGTGTTTCTACTTCTCCCTCACCATGGGCAGTCAAATTTTGCTGCATATTTGTAAAAGTATCTTTGGTGAGGTAGAGTTTCCTGTCAGTGCAGGGAGAGATTTATCTTGTTTCTATTTCTTCTGTGGAGGCAAAGCGGGGCTTTGCTCATGTCCTGTGTTCAGGGTAGGAAATTCCTATTCCTTCCTTAGTGGCTTAAGATTTTTCCTTAATACAAAAGAAGGTTCTGGGGAGTAGGATTTAGTGCATATGTGCCAATGAGGGGACCCTCACCCAGTCGTTCTTGTAAGCACCTAGTATTGGCCCTCAGAAAACAGCTTATGAGGGACTGTGGTCTCCTTTTGTGTCTGGGTATTTAAAATTCTCATTGCCACTCACACTTGATCTCCAAGAGTTTCTTAAGGTTTCAACTTTTTTCTTCTTCCTTGCTTTCACAGTGTCTGCCTTTTCTCCCCGGGTGCCAAAAGTGAAACCATTAGTACGTCTTACATTCCCTAGAAAAGATGTGTCACTGTTCAGAACTCAGTTTACCTAGTTGTCTTGTGACAATAGCTTAAGGCAATGTAAGCTTTGTAGATTATGCCATGTTTTTTTCTCATCGTTAGGGTGGGAGCAAAAGTCTGTGGAGGCTTTCCATACCCCAAATGGAAGCAGAGCTCCCAGGCAGTTGTTGCTCAGTTGCTGAGTCGTGCCCAGCGGTTTGCGACCCCAGGGACTGCAGCATGGCCAGGCTTCCCTGTCCTTCGCCATCTCCCAGAGTCTAGGTCCTGATGCAGGGGAAGACTGAAGGGAAAAGGAGAAAAGGGCGGCAGAGGATGAAATGGTTAGGTAGTATCACTGACTCCCAGACAGAGGAAACTGGTAATATGACTTCTGAAGCCTTTTCTCAAGCTCTGATGTGGACAAGTAGCAAAGACTTGGTTGGGAGACTTGAGACTGTGGATTTAGAGTATTTCTGCCTTATATTTTCTGTTTTTCCAACCTACCCCTCCTTTACCTTTATACTTATGCTTTCCCTTCTCAAGGTCCTTCTGAAACTGAGAGAGTGTTAGTAGAATTGGGGTCAGCACATAGATACCAAAAAGGTATGCATTTAAATTTTTTATATTTTAAAAATTCAAGCTCTGTATTATAAATCCTTTTCAATTCACATGGATGAATTTTATATTTTTTTTACATTTAAAATTTCAATCTCCATAGTATAAATTCTTTTCAGTTGTCTCCTTTTTTGATGGTACCTGCTCTGTTAGCTATTTTAGGAGAACAAATATTTGGCTTGGCTTTTGGGAAGAACAGAGAATTCTCATAAAACTTACTCTGTGAAAATACTAAAAGAGGTGATAGGTTTGCTTAGCAAACACATGGTAGTTTTCAAGGATGATATTATCCCAGAAAATAGATGAGTAATGCCATTACACCATAGTTGTTGGATAATTATTTGCAGATAATCCATGTTTCCATCTCTGGAAGACATTATTATGCTCAGAAAAATGTTGGACTATCTGGTACTTACTATTTGTGTAAATTTTGTGCTTTCTTCCCATTATATAATTTCACACCAGTGGGACAGAAAATATGTTATGATAGAAATTCAAATTAGAACTTCAATGAGCCGACTGAGAGGAATTTGGTTTCCCACATGGATTGGTGAAATAGTCCTACTAGACACCCATGTAGTATCATTGCTTTTTGTTGGTAAGTGAATTTAACTGTGTCTAGTTTTCTAGCAGTTAGATGCTTATTGAAAATTTGAGAGAAGCTGGGGATGGGTTAATGCCTGTAGGTAAAAATCTGAGCATATATTTTAATGTGACAATTTGTATTTCAACATTTTAATGGTAAAACTGTTATTTATGGCTGAATATTAGCACAGCAATGATTGTGATAAGATGGACAGGAGGGCCCATTCTGGAGCCGAGGTGGTGTGGGTTTAATAGCCCACAGCAGAGCTCGAGGGTAATTTTTCTCAGCCCCTTCCCTTTTCCTAGATCACACCTCATCCTCTCCCCTGAAGAGCTTCTCTGCTTTGGTTCTCCATCTGGGTCACCAGTACCTGTGGCCACCAGGCCCCAGCTTGGAATGGAGAGGTGTCTTTTTATGACCTCATTCCTTAGCAGCTGTACCAGTGACCTGTTCCTACGGGTTCTCTTTTCTCTTCTTAATGTCCGGGGTCTCTCTTCTGCCCCATAGTTCAAACCATGGCTCTTTCTTGTCTGCATAAAGACGGACCTTCTGATTGGTCTGCTTTCCTTGCACCTGAGAGTTCTCCACATCTTCCTGCAACCTCTGCCAAGACAACCTTTCAAAGCCCTAAATCTGACCATGTCACCCTCTCACCTAGTTCTTGGATATTTCCTCCTTGATTATAAGATGAGGTTAAAAGATTATAAATGCCTTTTCCTGCCGTAAGTACCTCCCATAATCTGTCCGGGGAGCATATCCCCAGCCTCTCGCTCACCATGACCTCAGCCCTTCACCCCTGACTCCCAACTTGAAGGGATCCAGGCCCTTTCACCCCTTGTGGTCCCAGTCCCGCTGCCTCTGGGCCACCCCCTTCTTCCTTTAGCCTCTAGAACCCCTCTGTCTGCAGAGATCAGCTTGAGCCTTCCTGCCCTGCCTTCTCCTCTTTCTCTCTCATCTTCTACCCTCGGCACTCTTTCTTATAAGTCACCAATGTCACTGGTAAATGCTTACTTTATCCAAGGCTCATGGCCATTCCCTGCATTCCCTGGTTTGATGTTCCTTTTCTCCTCCTAATGTGTGTATGCACTCTGTCGTTTTGCATGGTGGGCGAGTGAGGTGAGGGACAAAATCTGAGTCTTACTTCATTTTATATCTGCACACGTCATGATACTTCACGCTCTGTCCTTTCCTCTCTGGAAGGTGTCTGGGTCATTTCTGTCTTTCCAAGGCTTTCAGCAGCAGCTGACATGCTCTGGCATCCCACGTTTCTCACTCTAGACCCCTCCTCAGAATCATTCCTATATTTCCTGAGCCTTCCTAGACAACTCAGCTGGTTAGACCATAAATGACCCCAGCTTTCTCCCTCCTGCCTCTGATATGTTCCCTGTGGTTTTGCCTCTGCGCTGATGCCATCACTGTCACCTTCCTGAAGTCACCTAGAGCTCAGGCAGCCCCAAGGCTTCCCTTCGAGCCCCCTTCCACCACTCACCAGCCACTGATCTTATCATTTACCCTCTGAGGTCGCCTCCCTCCCTTGCTTGGATGATGGTGTAATTTCCTGGCAGGTGATCTTGCTCTTGGCCCACCCACTTCTCAGGCCACTTCCCAACCATCCAGGGGTACCATCCCAAACCGGGTGCCCCCTCGGGACACTCAAAGCCCTTCCCTGGCAGCCGTGTTGATGTTGCTCCCATCTTCTGCACGGTAGGCCCTCACTCTCCAGAATGCACCATCCCCTCCTCTGCGCTAGCAGGGCTGTGTTACTGTTCCTACAGCACCTTCCTCTCCTTCTTCTGCCTCAAAAGCTCTGATCTCATATTTAATATCCTGTTAAAACATCTCCCCTCCACCCCCCAAATCATCCCTGACTTCCCCGTCAAAGTCAGTGCCTTCCTTCTGTAGGTGCCAGGAAACCTGAGTGTCCACCTCCGGTGAGAACGCATCACACAGTATCGAAGTTTCTCTCCCAGCCTCGGAGGTCCCTGGGGATGGGAGCTGTGTCTTGCTCACCGAGGCCTTCTCAGTGCCTTGCACAATGCCTGGAAATCACAGGTACTCAAATATCTGAACTCCAGCATGAACTAGAAAGATCAAAGACCTGGGGTTGGCGGTTGGAGGGACAGAAAGGGGGCTGGGGGTTAGGAAGAGAAAGTGCAGGAACAGATGAGGGCAAAAACGCACTGAGGCGTGTGCTTATTTGTTTTTGATAAACGGTGCTTGGAGAAGGGGTGAAAAAAAAACTAGGTCCTTAGCTAGTCACCTTCTTCCATTGTTCCTCTTTCCGGGGAAGGAGCCAAGATGTATTTAGAAGGGGTCTAAAGTTTCTTAGTAAAGCTGAGGCTTCTAGGACAAATCGAGAGCTTATTGCATTGCACGTAATTTTTTTTTTTTCTTTCTGGCACATGGCTTGACAATTATACTCTGTGGGTCCTCAAGGACTCTTGCAGTTCCAAGAGCCTGTGAAACAGTCTCAGGTAAGTCTTTGAAATGGGGAAGTCCAAGACAAGATGTTGCTTTTCAAGGTGTAAAGGAGTCCATACAAATGGATCCCGTGTACACTATTACCTGGATTGCTAACGACAAGCCCGTCACTGGCTGATAAACTTAATTCATGGCCCCAAAATGGGGTGGGGAAGGGAAGCAGAGCCAAGGTAGGCTGGCTGCGGAGTCTGAAATCAAAGTCAATGGCAGAAGAAAGATCTGAAAAGAATGACATTCTAGTCCTGCTTTCTCTTCCTTTTCAGGCTTTATGGCACCTTTGAAGAAACAAAAGCTTTACAGAGAAAAGGCTGGTTTGGCAGGGGAGGCGCGTGGCTCCCTTCAGCTCACTTTACTGTCTTCCTGGCGCCTTTCTTTTTAGACAAACAAAGCACTTAAAGGTATTGAGCCTTCGTTGCCACTTTCCTTCCCCCTCTTTGCTTCTCTCCTCCGTCTCCTGAATAGTTCTGGGAAAAGGGGGCATTTACCAACGCAAAGTCCTGGGCTAAACACTCAGCCAGCCCCTTCCCCGCCTCCCCCCTCCCTCCTTCTCCCTGATGTAATGTCTCTGAATCTGTCAGGCTCCTGCTGTCCTGCGGGGGCAGGGGTTGGGGGGGACATTTGGGAAGATGATCTCCGCGTTATTCATCAGGACGCGTTGCGTTCTAGGGGCTTTGTTGGATCCATGACACGGCGGTGCAAATCTTCAACTGTTTCCTTTTGGAGGATCAAATTTACAGTTTTGTCCTGGCTGTTTCTGTATGGTGAGACACTCAAAATCCACAAGCAGACTGAGCCAACTGGGCAGAAAGTTTGGAATTCTGAAATGCTGCCGAATTGTCAGGGACCAGCCTAGCTAATTTGCTGATTTACTGAACTTGACCCAAATGATTTTCTGTGTACACAAAATTTATGAAGATATCTTTGAATAATTGTATTAAATGAGATTCTGGGCCTTTATTTTCCATTTTATTACCTTTTCTGAACACTGTGGAATCCGATCATATTGAAACATTTTGTGTTCAGGCTTTGTAGGAAGTGCTGATGGTTGAACCTCAAAAGAATTGAAGGGTTAGTTCATAAATGAGTAAAAAGCCAGCGGCATTTATCCAAAGTTTGTTTAACTATCCTAACCTCATGGGCCTGTAAAAATTCAACTGAAAATCATTGAGAAGAGGTCCTCCCATGAGATCCCTTGGCACTTTCTGCTTCTGCTTGGATCGGAAATACCATGAGAGTATTCTTTTTCTGTCCTTTTTTTTAATTTCCAACATTTCAACACTTCTAGTTCCATTTGCAGATGGAGAAGAGCAGAGGGAAAAAAGGAATGGGAGGAAAACATGAACTTTTCTTAACCTAGAAGTTATTGCACAGCTTTTATATGAAATTTCAAGCCAGAACATCCCTGGTTGAGGCCAACTGCCTCTGCCTAGGAAACCTCCCAAGCATGGGAGACTCACCCACCAAGGTTCTGGTCCAAGATGGCCATTTAGCATCAACTCGAGGACATCTACAATGGAACTCAGGCTCCGGTCTCAGCACCCATTAGCCTAACCTCCCAGGGTGTAACAGAAGCAGAAATTACATCTATTACCTACTTAGACCAGTGCTCTGTAGGTCATGGAAGAGCATATTTCATGTTAGTCCTTTAGAAGGAGCAATTGTGTGGGTAGATTGCAAGAACAGCTGCAGTCCTCATACGCGCAGAGACAGAAAGCAGATTAGTATTGCCTAGGACGGTGTTGGGGGAATTCAGAGGAAAATGGGGAGTGATTTCAGATGGATGTGGGATCTCTTTTTGAAGTTAAAAAAATATTCTAAATTCGATTGTGGTGGTGATTACACAACTTTCTAAATGTAGCAAAAACTGTTGAATTGTACCCTTAAAAATGCATGAATTGTATGGTATATGAATTATATCTCAATAAAGCAACTCTATTAAAAAAAAATAATAACCTCCATCTCTCCTTCCTTTCTGGATGTGGGCCCTCTGCAGTGTGACTTGACAGTTCTTCCCATCAAGGAGGGGAACCTCTTTTCCCACCCATTGGTCCCCCAGGATACGTTCCAATTCTTGCCAGCGCATGAAAGACTGGAGCAGTGGCAATGCCCAGAGGCCTTGCGTGCCTGGGCTCACTCTCTTGTGCACCGTCTCCACTATGAAAACTCATCCTGGAAGATCAGAGACTTGTGTCACAGAGCCATCATCCCAGTCGTGGCTGTCTCAGCCCACTCCCCAGGTGCCTGCAGAGACACGTGTGAGCCCAGCCAAGATGAGCCAGCCCGCCAGAGGGGCCGAAATGCTCATTGAGCTACGGGCACATGAAGCATAAACACTGTTGCTTTAGGAAGCGCACTGGAGTGATTTGTTCTGCAGCACTGCCTGACTGATACATGGTCCATCTTTTGGGGATTCTTGAAGTACAGAAAGTGTAGACTATAGAAAAGGAGTGCATGCAGAGGTTATTCTGGTTACACACTAGGCCAAAATTTCACTCTGGTTTTCAGGTTCTGAACAGGGCTTGCCTTTCACCTGCCAAATCTCTGGATATTGTCGTGAAATGCATCCTTGGTTAGGTAGGAGCTGGTGGTCATGAGAAGTCTCCCTTAAGTGGCGTGGCCTTTCTACTCACACTCCCAGACCTTCTGGGGAGGAGCTCGGGGCTGGTGGGGCAGCTGGCCTCCACTGTCTGTCGCACGTGGGTCAGATCCACAGCATCCTGATGCGTCTGACACAGCCTGCTCTTGGATGTTGGGAGGAAGCCAGCTTGGATAAGTGTGAGAGCCCTGGTCCTCATACAGGAGATGTTTAATAAAGCCCCTTGATTAACTGCCTGGGTGGCTGGAGACATGCAAGAAGAGCCTGCTTTCAAGGATCCTGTCACCCGGCCTGAGCAGCGCTGGGGAGCACGCTCATGTGAAGGGCCCTAGGAAACATGAAAGGAAGAGGACAGAGGTTGCTTCACGAGGAAGGCACACTTTGAAGGAGCTGAATGATTGTTACGTTTTGATGTTCAGTGCAGAATGAGGTGAGAATGGCCTGAAGCAAAATCCAGGGGACAATAAGAATGAGAAACACATCGGTGGACAAAAATGTCTCATGTCAACACTTCCCCATAGAACCTCGTCCCCTGATGGTGTGGCTGTTGAGCATTAAAAATGTGACTGGCATGACTGCAGAGTGGAATTTAAGGTTCTATCTACACTGGGTTAACTTGAACAGCCACGTAGGATCAGTGGCTGGCATGTGCGACAGCATCTCCATGCAAGGCATATGCTGTGTGCTCAGTCACTTAGCCGTGTCTGACTGTGTGCAACCCCACAGACTGTAGCCCGCCAGGCTCCTCTGTCCATGGGGTTTGCTAGGCAAGAGTACTGGAGCGGGTTGCCCTTTCCTACTCCAAGAAATATTCCTGACCCAAGGATCAAACCCACGTCTCCTGTGTCTCCTGCACTGCCGGCAGATTATTTACCACTGAGCCACCCGCCAGGTATAGCTACACAGTTTTTTTTTTTCCTATAACAAAAATTGTAGAGTATTTTTTTTCAGGAAAATGCTGGGCTGTGATTTAGTCTTAACTAATTTCCATTCATCCATCTGCCCAAATTTCTTCTGTCTACAAGAGATGAGCTTCCTCTGTTCAGACAGACCCAGTACTCACACCTTCAACAAGTATACATTTTTATTGAATTCCCACTGTGTGCAAGGTACCCTGCTTGGCAACACAGGATTAAAAGGAGAAAAAAAAAAAAAGGTTATTCTTTTTCTTTAAGCTCTGCTGTTTAAAAAAAAATAAGTTTTTAAAAAATGCAAGTGTGGCCTTGATAACCCTTTGGAGTAAAATTATTTAAATTAGAAAATTATAAATTTACAGCAATAAGTAAATGATGTGATTTAGAGAAAGCTCTTCTTAATTCTATAGCTTGGCAAATTTGATTTCCACTGTCATTGGAGATGATGTAATTGTGCCTTAATAAGCAAAATTATTAAAGGGTTTATGAGCTTTCATTTGTGAAACTCAGGGAGGAAAGGTCAAAAGGATTTTCCCCCTACAATTCTCTAAAGAATTTGAATTCAAAATGAATCTCATTCTACAAGGAAAAAATGTAAAACCAGAAAGACAGAAACTAACCCCCCAAAAAAAGAAAACAGAAAAAAGACCCGTAATTTATGTTGACTTCATTATTCTCTAGATTAAAAGCAGCTCAACATAAAATGAGGACTTTTGAGTTCAAACTTTTAAGGAATTCACGTTTGCATCAATTTTTAAAAGATTTTATAACTAATGAACTTGGATTTCTTTTGGCATGGCATAAAATCCATTTGTACAGTTTTTAATTAAGAATGCAGCCTCTGCAATTAAAATCAAGAGTAGGGACTTCATCTGATGTCCTGTGAGAACCCCAGTCGAAAAAATTATGGTAATGCTGTGTGTCCTAAAAGCCTTCTCTGAGTGTCGAAAACACATGGTGCGGAATCATCACAGCTGCATAATGAGGACTTATTTAAAAAGTTGATAATTAGGAACATTTAGTTTTGATGTGTTAAGGGTCTTGTTTACCACTAATCTCCCTGGTATCTGCTGTGGGCTTGAAAACCGGACTGAGGATCATCTAAACCTGAGCTCAGAAAGGATAGACTGGGTCAGACTCCCAATCCATAATGCAAATACTGCAGTTTTCATATAGGCAGGGGAATTCCTAATGTGGATTTTAATATTTAAAATTACCAGTGCCATTATCAAAAATATTAAGATGCTTTCATGTCGAACTGATTAAAATTACATTTGGAATAATGAATGACATGTAATGTACAAATACCCACCCACTTCTGCTTTTTAAAAAAGTGTAGATAAGTGTAACAGAAAATCTTCCAAGATATTTTTGGGGGACACTCAGAGCTTGGGGGCAGAAACCCAGGGCCAGGGGCTCCAATGAGGTGGCCCACTATAAGCCTTATGACTCATGGCTTGCCAAGAAGAATGCTCAAAGAGAAACTGAATTCCTGTGAAATTCAGGATTCATTTTCTTCCGAATCTTTGGAAGATCGAATATGCCCACTAAATAGGTCTTTATTTCTGGCAGGAGATTATTGCTTATCTGACTTTGAGTTCTGTTCATTTCTTTAAGCATTTAGGGCGCTTTTCCAAAGGTACTGTGTGGGTTGCTCCCTTGACAAAGCTGCATTTGGTCCTTATGAGAATCATCTTGGTTCCATCCTCCCGGAATGTAGGTCATGTACAAAGCAGGGCTTCTGCCATTTGCACTCAGAACACAGATGCATCAGCCTCCCCGGGTAACCCTCACAGGGGAGAAGTTTAGCTGAGTCACAAGACTGGGCAAGGAGTCCCATTGGGCGTGCAGGCTGCTCCCAAGAGCCGACCTTGACTGTCAGAAGAAACAGCTCAGCAGCCCACCCTTGCTCCCCATCCTGAAAGCACTGGGGGGACCCTGCCAGCTCCTTCCCCGTGGCTCCTCCCCCTGCCCATCCCCAGGGCACCCAGAGCAGCAGAATTGACTGTGCCCCTGGGAGGAGGTCTAGGTTAGCTGCAAGTGACCCCACTATCCTGGATAGGGCTGCCTCCCCTGTCTTCCCCACCACACCCCCATCTGCCTCTGTTTTGTCACCAGAATGACCCTTTTTATTTAGTACTAATTCTTTTTCTTTTTTTTAGAAAAGCTTTCATTTCCCAGAACAATGACTGGAAAGTACAGAGAATTCCTATACACTCCTTCAGCCTGGCCCCACCACCCATCAGTTTCCCCATTAGTAACATCTTGAGTTCACGTGGTGCATTTACTACAGTTGATGAGCCGATATTGACACAGGACTGTTAACTGAAGTCCCTGGTTCATCCCAGGCTTCCCACATGGTGCTGTACGTAATATGGTTCTGAACGAACGTATGACGGCATGTGTCCACCATTAGCGCATCACGTAAAACCATCTTTCTGCCCTAAGAGTCTTCTGTGCTCTACCCATCCATCCCTCTTCCACCCTTCCAACGAGCATGGGACCTTGTCATTCCCCTGTTTAAAACTATTAAATTAAAATAAATCCTGGCACCCCTCCCCCTTCCAGATACAATCCCATTATACTGCCCCATCCCTCCCTTACCTGCGAGAGTTACTTAATAAAGCCCAAAAGGCTTCGCTGAGGGCATTAAAAACCTTCATGGTCCACCTGATCCCTGCCTATCCATCAGGTCCCATCAACCCACATCCTTTTATATCTAATGAAATGTCATAGGTGAGCACATGAGCTTTGCCCTGCACACACCTGAGCCGGGACTCATCTCCTCCATTTGCCAGTTGCTTGACCTAAAAAGGATTGAATACCATCAGCATTATCAAGGATCAGTCACACAACGGGAAAATACTTTCAACAAAGACAGCAATGTATCCTAGTCATATGAATAGTTTGTACATGTTTCTTTCGTTCACTTAACTGGTGTTTACTAAGCGCTTATGAATGTGTCAGTGCTAAGATGTTAATATCCCGGGTGGCTCAGTGGGTAAGGAATCCACCTGCAGTCAAGAGATGTAGCCTGCTTGCATTCGATCCCTGGGTTGGGAAGATCCCCGGAGGAAGCCCTGGCAACCATTCTGGCATTCTTGCCTGGAGAATCCCACTGACAAAGGAGCCTGGGGAGCTACAGTCCACAGGGTTGAAAAGAGTCAGGAACAGCTGATCAACTGAGCACACATACATTGTATTCTTATGTCTCAGAAAGTCTACACCCCCATTTATACACAGGAATAAAAGAAAAACCATACGGCTTCAAGCACTTACAAAGAGAGTCGTGGAATGCCATATTCTAGTTTGCTTATCAGCACTGATTTCTATTGTCAAAATATTTGCTGATCTAATATGCAAGATAGTGGTTTGCTTAACATATTTATGTTTTATAATTGTTGATTATTTTTATTTTTATTATTTTTATTTTTTGGCATGCCATGAAGCACGTAGAATCTTACCTCTCTGACCAAGGATCCAACCTAGGCTCCCAAGTGTTAGTTGCTCAGTCGTGTCTGAGTCTTTGCAACACCATGGCCTGTAGTCTGCCAGGCTCCTCTGTCCATGAAATTCTCCAGGCAAGGATAATGGAGAGGATTGTCATTTCCTTCTCCAGGGGATCTTCCCGATCCTGGGATTGAACCCAGGTCACCTGCATTTCAGGCAGATTCTTTACTGTCTGAGTCACCAGTGAAGCCCTAGGCTCCCATAATGTTTTGTTTTGATTCACATTTATTAGATTACTAATGATTTTTCATGATTATCATCTACTGGTTTTTCATATGATTTACTATTTCATGTCCATATTATTATCTGTTTCGATAACAAAGCAGCCTTTTGACTGTTACTCACATTTTAAACTTCCGTTTTATTTGTACTGCATGGACTAAGGTCTCCAGCACAGCATTCAAGATCTGGGGTACCCTTTCCTTGTCACTAGCTAGAAAGGAAGTGCTTATAATACATGGCTATTGAGGATGATACTTGCTGTATATTTGGGGAGGATATCTTTTATTAGGACACAAATGTTTTCCTATATTTCTTGTTAGTTAATAGTTGTTTACTCACCACGAGTTTTATTCAGTGCCTTTCTGAATCTATTGTAAATTATACTAAACTATATTTTCCTGTTAATTTGTTAGTGTGCTACAGACACTTACCGAAGTAACACAATTTTTCTGTTCCTAGAAAAAAATCTAAGTTGGGTTGATGTTCAATTGTTTTCTAGTCTCCACGGCTGTATGAAGTTTGGATTCTCTGTTCTTGAAGGTTTGAAAAAATTCAACTCTAAAGCCACCTATGTGCCTTTGAAACCACCTGAAAGTGTCTGAAAGTGTTAGTCGCTCAGCCGTGTCCAGCTCTTTGCAACCGTGTGGACTATAGACCACTAGGAATTCTCCAGCCAAGAATACTGGAGTGGGTTAGGCATTCCCTTCTCCAAGGGATCTTCCTGACCCAGGATTCGAACCCAGGTCTGCAGGCACACCCTTAACCATCCGAGCCACTAGGGAAACCTGAAACTATCTGAGATAGGGTCTTTTGGGGCATTCAATTTTTTACCAACAATTCAACTTGTTTAGTGACTAGGTTTATTCACATTTTCTGCATTTTATTAATAAATATATTTTATTACTGTACTGGTAAATATTTTCTAGAAAGTTGTACATTTCATCCAACTTTTCAAATGTATTGATGCTAAGTTATTCAGAATATTTTGTCTGTAGTTAAGCCTCCTTTTCATCATTCCTAGTATCTTCATTTTTTCTTTCTTTTTTCTCTTGTTCATTTTGGTTGGAGCTATTTTACTATTGTTTTTTGTATGTTCTTTTCTATTAGACTTTCTAAAGATCCATCTTTTGATCTCTATGTTCATTTTACTCACTTTTGCTCTTGATATTACTATTCCTTTCTCCTATTTTCTTTTTATTTATTTCAATATTTCTTCCTTTTAATAAATGCTTAAGGCTATAAATTTACCTCCAAGAACCATTTTAGATACACCCCATGAGTATTTGTATGTATTTATATGTACTAGTATCATAGTGCCTCATTCCAAATATTTCATAATTTTCATTGGTGTGTTATGACTTCCTCTTTAAACTGTGATTTGTTCAGTAAATCTTTTATGCTTTCAAAATGTATTTTTATTTTTTTCTAATTAAATTCAAATATCTTCTTTATCGATTATTCTTGTCATCATAATGTAAAATTTCTCTTTTTATCTTCAATTTTTATACTTTCTATACTAATATCACTAAAACAATTTTCTTTCTGTTGGTACTTCCTTGCATATGTTCTTCCAGCCCTTTACTGAAAATATTTTTGACTCATTCTGTTTTAGTTGTATCTCTTATAAAAAGCATATATATATATATATATATATATATATATATATATATGAAGTTAATCTATTATTTTTTTTGCAATAATGGACACACTTAGAATTATGACTACCTTGCTTCCTGGACCATCTTTATCAACATTTATCTTGGTATATTTTCTCTTTCTATTTCTTGGAGGAATTTTTTTTAATGTTTTTTTTTTTTTTTTGCTGGTTTGAAAATTATGGATTGTATTTCTCTTTCAGTTTTGCTTAAAAATTACACACATATATATGTTAGAGTTACTCCATGACTCCTGAACTTCTGAACTAGGTCCTTAGCACATTTTAAGGACTCAGTGACTGACTTTCTGCCTCTCCCCCACATTCCTCATTAAGGCTATCTAAGGTTGGTTCACCATACAAAACATGCATAATTTCCCATTGTCAATAATTAATTAAACTTACTGATGTATTTTATCAATATTTCTTGCACCCAGCTCCTCCCTCTGGACTTGCTGTATTCTTGCTGAAGCAAGACTTCTATCAGCTCTTTCACTGAGAGTCTTTGAGTGGCAAATTTCCAGTCTTTGTTTATCTGAAAATATATTTTCCTTCATCTCTGAAAAAAGGTTTAGCTGGGTGTAGAGTTCTGGGTTGACAAATTTTCTTTCTCAGAACTTGGAAGATCACCCTCCATTATACTCAGTCTTGTTTTCTTGACTCATCCCTCTGTTCACTACTTTTGCAAGATTTCCACCTGGCTCCTTTTCTTTCATAGCTCCTTAGTCTCGTCTGAAGTTTTCCTTTTTGTTTCATAATTCCTTGTCTTCTAAACTTTTAAAGTCTTCTAGACTTTTAAAAAACGTATTGAGAATTTTAAGCATATTTATTTTAAGTTCTTTTGCCTGTAAGTCTGTTGTTCTAATTTCACCTGGGGCAAATACATCTTCCCATTAATGATTGTGTTGTCTGCTTCCCTCAGCATGAGGTTTCTGAAAACGTTTCTTGGAATGTTGTATCTGTGGGTCTCGAGAGAGGAAGGAATTCTCTGACCTCACACTGCCTTCCGCCCAGTCTCAGATCTTGCCTGTCGTCACCATTTGCCGCCCCGGGTCAGATGTGACAGGAGATTCAGGTCGTTGTGGCCAGCAGAGTCTGGCTCAGTGCTGGGCACAAGGCTGGTCCTTCCTTTCTCAGGCCCAAGCTTCAGAGGAGGTACAGCCATGGACATCATTGCCAGCAGCAGCTGTGGCTGCCTCGCTTCAGGAGTGAGGACCCTTTTCACACCCCAGGTCCTGGCAGGAGCCTCTGTGGAGCGTGGTTAGCAGTGACCTCCTGCAGACGCTACTCTGCCTGCATAGGCATTGGCAGCCTGAGTGCATTTCACCACCGCCTTCCTGTTCCCTGGGACCTAGGAGGTGTGGCCCTGCTTTCTTGTGTACCCGTGTCTTTTATAATTATTCTTCCTGTTGCTAAGTCATGTCCAACTCTGTGACCCCATGGACTGCAGCACACCAGGCTGTCCTCCACTATCTCCCGGAGTTTGCTCAAATTCATGTCCACTGAGTCAGTGATGCCATCCAACCAACTCATCTCTGTCGTCCTCTTCTCCTCCCTTCAATCTTTCCCAGCATCAGGGGCTTTTTTTTTTCTCCCTTGTACTATGTCTTTGGAAGGGGGTGGAGCGGGGTCTCAAGCTGAACTTGTGCTGTTGTGGTGCAAAAACCAATTTTAATGACTACAAATACTCTGTTAGATTTCAGTCCTTATTTATTTCACCATTGCTCTTATTTCATTTAATAACTTTTTCAATTATAAATTTAATAACTTTTAAATTGCAAATATTGATTACATTTTATTTAATGCTTTGTGCATAGCCTAGGATAAATTTCTTAGAGAAAAATAGCATGTCAAGAGGTATAAACATTTTAAAAGCTACTTTGGTACATGGAATTTATTTTTCAAAAAAATAGTGTGGGTATGTATGGAGGTGTGTGTGTGTGTGTGTGTGTGTGTGTGTGTAAGTGCATGTATATGTGCTCCAGGCTGAGAAAACTTCTGATGAGAAGGTGAGAAGCAGGAAAAGGCGACCCTGAGAACTCGTACATGGCTGGCTACGCGTGAGGAAACGTGCATGGCATGAGATATCTTATTTGTTTTTTTTTCTGCCTGAATTCCTCACTTAGTATGACAATCTCCAGGTCCATCCATGTTGCTACAGATGGCATTATTTCATTCTTTTTTATGGTTGAATAATAGTCCATTGTAAATATGTACCACATCTTCTTCATCCACTGACAAAGTTTTTGCTAAAGTGACTGATAGCCCCTGGGTCCCTAAGTACATGCACACTTTTCCAGTCTGTCATTGACTTCCCAGCAGAATCTAATTCAGGGGAGCTTTCTCTCTACCCTGTTCTTGGAACACCGAGTACATCCTTGCCAGGAAGCACTCCCTCCGGCTTACCAAGAGTTCCTGAAAGTTCAGAACTTCTCTCTTCCCCTTCCCAACACTCATGGCATCTCTGGTCCAGGGCTTTACGAGGCACAGATGTTCCAGCCCAGGTTATTTATTGACTAAATATCTAAGGACAGAGGTTGTGGGAAACCGGCCAGATGTACACACAGGGTCACCACATGGGACTTTGCAGCCAGACTGAGGACTGTGACCTTCACAGGTAGAGGAACGGGTACCACTTAAAATAGGCATGGCATGTCACCTGTTGTATTTTTTACCCTAAAACTGGGAGGCCTAGTAGAGTCAGGGTTGAAAAGAGGAAGGGATGATGCAGGAAGATGATGTAGGAGATATTCACCCCTGCAGGTGACAG
Organism: Cervus elaphus; assembly: GCF_910594005.1. Lineage (NCBI taxonomy): Eukaryota > Metazoa > Chordata > Mammalia > Artiodactyla > Cervidae > Cervus > Cervus elaphus. The sequence goes on along the minus strand of NC_057829.1, from coordinate 90,109,914 downwards.
GTGATGATGGCAGCCAGAGGGCTGGTGGGGGGTGGGGAGTGAAGTGAGAGCATTCAGAGACCTTCGGAGACCCAACTTCTCAGGACTCATTTGCTTGAATGAAGTCAGTGGCGGGGAGGGAGGAGATGGATTTCTGGTATGTCTGGTGGGTCACGGAGAGAAAGACATCACAGGGCTTTTGGTGGAAGATGATGAGTTCTATGTGGGACATTTGCATTTTGAGAGTCAGAGGAAATTCTGAGTAGTATTTGATTCCATGGGTCTGAAATTCAGAAAAAAGATCCTGGGCTATAACTTCCGTGCTCTGTAAAGACCTGGCTCTGAGATGCCATGGAGTGTTGTGAACGGAAAGAGAGAGAAGCCTTGGGGTTGAGCTTGCAGGAATTCTTGGGAAGTGGGAGAGGTGACCTGGCAAGGAGGTACTTGGTCTCCCAGGAACAGGGTAGAGAAAAAGCTCTCCCAAATTAGATTCCACTGAGAAGTCAACGACAGGCGGAATAAATGTGCATGTACTTAGGGACCCAGAGCCATCAGTGACTGTAGCAAATCTTTCTTGATGGATAAAGATGTGGTATATATTTACAATAGAATATTATTCAACCATAAAAAATAATGAAGTCACGCCATTTACAGCAATATGGATGGACCTGGAGATTATCACACTAAGTGAAGAAAGTCAGGCAGAAAAAGATAAATGTCATACGATATTGCTTAGATTCAGAATCTTAAAAAAGATACAAATGAACTTATTTACAAAACAGAAACAGACTCACAGACTTAGGGAATGAATGTATGATTAGCAGGAGGGAAGGGCTGGGGGAGAGGGATAGACTGGGAGTTTGGGATGGACATTGTACACTGCTGTATTTAAAACAGATAACCAACACAGACAAAAACAGAAAAAGGTAAATAGTGTATTTACATAAAAAATAAAGCAAAATGTAAAAAGCTCAAAAAAAAAAAAAAAAAAAAAAAGATAACCAGTAAGGACCTACTGTAAAAAAAAAAAAACAAAGCAAAAAAACACTTTGGAAGAGTGGGAACCAGATGAAGTGGGTGGAAGAGAGGATGATAAACAGTGGGAAACGGAATAAAGATAAAACTCCAGAAGCCTGTTTGCAGATGGCGCAGCAGGAACTCAGACAGAACCAAGGCCCCCAGCCTGGGGGCACGTGACTCCTAACCTGCGCTCCCCGCACACCCCACGGCGGCAGCCCAGGTGAACCCCGGAAGGAAGGGAGTGACTGGGAGCGCGTGGCTGGGGCGATGAGGGACTTCCAGGTGTGGTATAGTCCGAGGTCCAGCCAGGGGAGCCACTTAAACATTCTAAGCCATCATGCTTGCTGACACAGATGCTAATGACGCTGACACCACTGAGTTTGTTCCTCGTTAGTCAGGTGAGAGACGACCTGAGTTATCACAGCTCTTATCCTTGGAGAGCCTGGCAGCGCTCTTGGAGGTGGATCACGGTCCAGCGAGAAGGAGTTGTTTGAGATGCAGCAGCACCAGCTGGCACGGGGCAGCCTGAGCCACTCCAGCAGGGCGGCAGCTGGAGGGCAGCGCCAGGCGTCCCTTTGTGCCACATGATGGAAGCTCTGGACGCAGATACAAAGGAATGCAAATGAGCGGCAGAGGAAAAGTGACTTCAGTGCTCATCAGTGTCCGGGACCTGGGGCGAGGTCTCCATCCCCTGGAGGCTCCTGCTCTGGGCCACTCGCCCCCACCCTCCCACCGCGACCCCGGGATCCTCCAGCCTAGGGAACAGGCGGCCAAGAAATATATGTAAACTGTAAATCAAAAGCATAAAACATATGAAAGAAGAGAAAATGCTCTTTGGCTGTAAGAAGAGACATCTGTTGGGCTCCATATAATTAACAACTGGAACCAAGTTGGAGGGAAGGATGGTTGGGGCCCCTTGGGAAAGTGCCCCCGGCTTCTCTGGTTAACCCCCAGAAGCCTCAGGAAGAAATTTACAGGATCACCTGAGACCAGGGGGAAGTAAAACCCTCTGCCTGGCAGAGGCGATGGGCTTTGAGAGTGTCCACGTTGTAGCACAGGAGTGAGCCAGGGACAGTCTGCTTTCTTAGGAAGAGAAGCCTGTCTTTTCTACTCAATTATTCTCTCTCCTTGATTGGATTTTTCATGGTCCCTTTTTCCAAGTGCTTTCGGGAGAAACAGACCTTAGGTTTGCTGAGATCGGCTCTGGACCATACCTCCTCTCGTCTGACTGATTCAGAATCAAGGCCACACTCTCGGGTGCAGGCATGACCCTTAGACACATCATTTATGTTTTTAGAGGAAGAAACTTCTAGAAGACTAGTTGATTTGCAAATAACCTCCCAGCTCATCTGTGAAGGAGCCTCAGCCCACACTCAGGCCCCAGACCCGAGAAACCAGCTCCTCAGAGAGCAGCCCTCAAGGAAAATGTTCTCAGTCCACACAGGGCAAGTCTCCTTGTAAGCCGAGGTCCCCCTTCCCTCTGAAGGAAGCAGACTCTTTCACACCTAAAGCTGATTTTGGAGAGTCAAAAATCTAGTTGTTGTTCAGTCACTATTCTATCCAACTCTTGGTGATCCCATGGACCGCAGCATGACAGGCTCCTCTGTCCTCCACTATCTCCTGGAGTTTTCTCAGCTTCATGTCCATGGAGTTGGCGATGCCATCCGACCATCTCATCCTCAGTCATCCCCTTCTCCTCTTGCCCTCAGTCTTTCTCAGCATCAGGGTCTTTTCCATTGAGTTGGCTTATTGCATCAAGTGGCCAAAGTACTGGAGCTTCAGCTTCATCATCAGTCCTTCCAATGAACATTCAGGTTTAATTTCCTTTAGGATGGACTGGTTTGATCTCCTTGTAGTCCAAGGGACTCTTAAGACTCTTCTCTAGCACCACGATTTGAAAGCATCAAATTCAAAAGCTAGACTTTGTCCTTACTGGGTTTTAAGGCAATTCTGCGAAATAGCTTTGGCTTGGTTGAAATAACTATGGTGTTCTCTTAAAAACAAACACAAGTGTGCAGATGGGCTTCATCTTCTCCTTCTCTCCAGGAGTTTTGGAGGAGAATATCTCCTTGTGGGAAGGAAGCTATGAGAGGATGGCCTCCATCTCCTGCCTCCTCTCTTCCATCAAACATCCCACACCTATTCGCTTGTGAGTCAGAAGTCAGCATTTCTGGTGCATTTCTGACTTTTCATTTTGTCATATCAGGGTGACTGTGGAGGGCAGAACATAAATACATGGATAAAGAAAAGTATAAAACATAAATATATGAAATATATACACATCAATGTTTCATACATGAAATTTACATTGTTTTCATAATTATAATTTTAGGTTACGTGAAATTGGATACTGATGATATTTTGAATATCTTTCAGTGTCATGATGTAATTCTTTGTATTTCATCTGTGCCTTCAAATCATTCAAGGCCCAAAAAGACTTTCTCCCACGCCTAGATTTAGGGTCCCCCATGCTCCTGCCTTCATCCCATTGGGACCTAGCCTTTCTCCTTGGCTTCAACAAGGATCGGGTGCTGGAGCCTCAGAAATCTCTCCTCCCCCAGGCCCAGGCTCTGCCCTCTGGTCCTCTGGCAGACGGTTCGAGCCAGGGGTTCTGTGGATGCCCCACACCATGTGTCCCAAATTGAATGTGTGCTTCTCAAGCTGCACCCACGCTTCCTCCACCACTGTCCACCTGGTCGCCCAAATCAGGAACTCGGGAGACAGAGTAGCCTCAATTTTGTTTTCTCTCCACTCCCTGTATATTATTTGTCACGCGTGTCCATAGGGGTGGTAGTCTGCAGGTAGGTAGTTTATCCAGAGCTGGCCACCTCATCCTCCTTGGTCACTCTGCTCCGTGGTCGGTGGAACAACTATGCACTCATCCTTCAGGTAGATATCTCACAGAGGCATCCTTGAGCTCCAGCCTTCTCCACAGGCCAGCAGCTCCCTGTTCTAGTGATATAAAATCTTCTCGAAGAACTGGGCTAGTTACACCTTCAGAGTTCTCTCTGCACCCAGAATTTCCCTTTACGTTCAGCCTCCACACTGCTGCCAGGGACCCAGCAAATACAAAGTTCTTTGAAACCTTCCAGTGACACCTTATCACCCACAAGGGAACTCAGCCAGCTCCTTAGTAGCGTCCATTAACTTCCTCAAATCCTCTGCTTCTTCATCCTTGTCTCTTGCCACAAGCTGCCTTCAATGACATCGGCCATTCTATATGCTTTGAACAAACTATGCCACCTTCTTTGCAGGCTCTTAGGCTGGATGTACAGAGAAGGCAATGGCACCCCACTCCAGTGTTCCTGCCTGGAGAATCCCAGGGATGGAGGAGCCTGGTGGGCTGCAGACCATGGGGTCGTGAAGAGTCAGACACGACTTCACTTTCACTTTTCACTTTCATGCATTGGAGAAGGAAACGGCACCCCACTCCAGTGTTCCTGCCTGGAGAATCCCAGGGATGGAGGAGCCTGGTGGGCTGCCGTCTGTGGGGTCGCACAGAGTCGGACACGACTGAAGTGACTTAGCAGCAGCAGGCTGGATGTATCTTGAATGCACGCCCAGCCAGCTGGTGAGCTCCTAGCCATCACTTACCACAGCTACGATGCCACCCCGCTGCCCACCTCTCCTCTCTGTGCCCTGCATGCCCCTGTGCCCATCCCAGTCATTCCACCTGATGCGTGGAGTCACACCTCGGCTCCTTCACATCCCTGTCTTCCTACATGGACAGCGAGCACTTTCGGGCAGTGTCTTCATTGTTTTCCTATCTCATGGCCCCAGCCAGTGCTTGGTATAAAGTAAACTCAGTAAATACTCACTGAATGAATGAATGAATGAATGAACACAGAGTGTTTTCCAGGTATGGCTCAAGCCAGATGCCTTACCATCAGGAGCAACAAACCCACCCGGAGCTGGTCTCTGCTGGCATTTTCCGCTCATCTCCCGTGACCCTCCCAAATCTATCCTTGTTGCCAGCAGCTGAACGGCCCTTCCCTCCTATATGTTCCCCCTCAGTAACCTCATCCCCAGCCTTGGCTTGGATTTCCACCTATTCTTGGATGAGTCTCAAAGGTACATCTTTAGCCAGACTTCTCCTCCGAGCTCCACATCTGTTTAGCCAGCTGCCAGCGTGGGGCTCTCACTGGTACCTACAAGTCAATGTGCCTCACCCCTGAACTGTCCTCCTCCAGGCTCCTTCCTCAGTAAATGGTGCCACCATCTGTTCCTGGGAACAAGGAGAAACAGGAGTCATTCTGAGCCCCTTTCTCTAAACCCCTCCTCACTCATCTCCGATCCAACAACTGCAAGAATTTGCCTCTCGTTTATTCCTACAACAGATATTGATCAGACATCAGTGATATGCTGGACTCTCTTTTGGGCCTTGGGAATTCAATGTGGGAACAAGACAAGCAAGACCCTGATCTCCTGGAGCTGACATGAGGGAAAAAAACCATCAACAAATAAGTACACAACTCAGTGGTAATAAACGCTATCAATATAGTGAATGTGACAGTGATGGAGGGGAAAGGGTAGGCTGGGAAGAGGTAGTCATTGTCCACCCAACATCCACTAGCCTCTTTACTAATAAAAAATCTGATTGCATTTGAGGCAACAGTGTGCCTAGCTAAAAAAAAAAAAAAAAGCAGCAGCAAAATAAAAGATAACTTTATATCCAGCCTCTTCACCATGAGGATGGTCATACAATATATCTGGTCAAAGAGACCTAAGAGTCAGTGAGTCAGGGGTGTCTGAGAAATGTCTGCTTTCCAGATAGAGGTGGTGTCCCATTCATTCCATGACTTCCATCTTCCTCCCTGGAACGGGAACAAGAAGTTTAAATTGGGGCAGCCTTAACTGAAGGGAGAAGTGACCCAAACACGTGCCTTGTGAGTTTCTGGAGCTACTGCTCCAGGAGTGCGCTGGTGGTCTCCAACAGTCTTGCTTTATGGCAAACACCCCATCCCCATCTGGTTGAGCCCCTGTAGAGGCTGTGTTATCTGGGGCCTAGTGCAATCTCAGGAGGACAGGACAAGCATGAACCCCATCCCCCTGTCTCTCTGTCCACAGCACCAGAACCAAGGACCAGGGCCTTCCTGCCTGGTGAACCAGTGTCCGTGCTGACCTCCTGCGATCCCGCCACCACACCATAGTCAGAAGGATGGCTCCACATGCAAGTTGGCTTGATGGGTGTTTTCCATAGCTGTTGGCACAAACCAGAACTTCCTCACCTGGTCTCTGAGCCCTCCTGCCTCATCCGACTCCACGATCTGCTCCCAGCCTCCCTGCCTCTTCCCAGCCTCCCTGCCTCTTCCCAGCTCTCATCCTTGCCTTGCTGCCTAATCTGGCTTCTTCTTCCCTCTCAGCTAAGGCTAGCCCATTTCAGAAACAGTAGAGACTGTGTCTGTCTCATGCATGATGATCCCAGAACCTTGCTTGACTCCTGGCACCCAGGATATTTGTGGTTCAAAAGCAGGAACAAGTGAGTGGATGAAGGCTTTGGCTCTTCTCCTGGGGCTGCCCCTGTTACCTCTCATTTCTTTCTCCTCCTTGGGCACCTACAACTAATCTTATAAGACTTAGAGAATCAGTCAATGGCATTTCCATGTTAAGATAATGTCAGCACATGATCAGGGCAGGTTGTGACAGAGGAAACCATCCACTTGAAAACCATCCACTATCAACACTGTCTTTGCTTTGAGTCCATTCTCTCTGGGAAGAATTAGGTCTTTCAGCTTTTGTGTTTCTACAATTTCTGGCCCATACATATATTTGTAGAACATACATTCACCAAGAAATGTTTGCAGAAACACACCGTCCCTCCATCTACTGGACTGGGAATCTAAATGATGAAATCATACTTCATTGACTTGGTTCCCCACCAGCATTTCCAGCATATCAAACATGTTTTAAAGTCATCAGAATCCACCAATTTTATCAAAAAGAAGACTGTAGCTTGGAAATATCGTGTCCTCCTACAGTTAGGGAAAGCAAGGAGCTGACTCAAGCTGGGAAGCACCGATCAAGGTCAGCCATCGTCTCTGACCTTGATGCCCCAACATTCCAGTTTCCCTGAAGAAGGTATTTTTTCAGAAGCATAATGACTAAGTTCTAGTTTTTCACAGAGACGTTTCTATTTCCTAATACCTCCTTGGAAGATAATGAATGTTGTCATCTCTCAGTGACTTCCACCCTTTCTCATTATAGAAAGAATTAAATTACTGATTTATCTGAAAACATACTCCCCTCCCACCCCACATGGTATCAATTCTCCAATTAGTCACAATCCTTTGAAAATAATCCTGGCATGACTGGTGTGAGAAGGACAGGGATGGTTGTGAAATCCAAAGAGACTATGGCTTCCCTCGTTTCTGTCTCCTCGGCGTGAGCGTCTTTCCCTCAGCAGAACCGCCCCTGCAGCACCGGGCGGGCGGGCGGGCGGGCGCGCCGAGCCGCCGGCCACCTGCCGGAACAGCCTCCCTTGGCCTGCGGGCGCCATCTTGCGCGCGCCTCCGCCTCCCGGCTGCCCGTGCCAGTTTGAGCGGCTCACTCCTGTTTCCCAATGAGTTCTGACTAAACGCCATCAACCATATGACAGGGTCTAACAAATATCAGCACTCTGCCAGGTTCAATAAACACCTTTTTCAGGGTAATGGTCCTTAATGAGGACACCAGCCATCAGTTAGGTTGGGAACACACGATAATTATGGCTGGGCAAAGATGTCTGGAAAGAGAGACCTGCACGGATGAGGGTTGGAGCGAGGTGGGGGAGGGGAGCTCATAAAGAAAAATCACCTTCGCTCTCAACTTTGTGCTGGTGGGAGGAAAAAAAAAAAAAACAACTCAAGTTTTAGAGGTTATTTCCCAAATAATGTCAACAATTTATTGACGGATCTAAGGGTTAAATAGTCACTCATGTAATCCCTGCCAAGTTTCATGTATCTATAATTAAGTCAATAAGGGCCTCGGAAACTTGCTTGATGGAGCACTTGGCTAAATTAGATCTATTACATGGAGCGAAGAACACCTTCCATCAAAATAATCCTTTAGGGTCTGCCATGGATGTCATGGACGTTTCCATCATAGCAGCTGAGACAGCCTTTGCCCCCAAGGAGCTCAATATGTTATGGCTGTGTTTGTGGATAGCTCATCTCCCCAATTATGAGACCGCCAGTATTAGACACCACCTTCAAGGTGCAGAAAAAGCGTCTGTCGGAGCTCGGAGGAGGGCAAGGTCGCTTTTGGATGGGAGGGGCAGGAGCAGTTCCCAAGAGGAGGTTATGATTCATTTCATTTATTCGTTTAAGGCTAATTTGTTAAGTGCACTTCCTGTTCCTGCTAGCCCTGGAGATTCAGAGGTGAGTGAGACAGGGCCCTGTCCAACGATGACAAAAGTGGACTGAGGGAGAATTAATAGACAGGTCCTGGAGGACCGCGGCATTCTGACAGGTGAGAAGGGGGGCAGGGGAAGAGCATCTGTAGATTGACACAGGCTGAGTGACCGGGGAGAGCAGTTTAGGAGGTTGTCAGTACTGAAAACAAAAACAGAAGGGTGTTTTTATTGAGCACCTACTGGGTGCCACACCCTGCTGCAAACATTACAAATTTTGACCTGCTTGTGCTCACAGTCACCTTCTCAGGTAGAACTCTTTTCAGGCACAAAGGGAAGCATAGGGGACTTAATTCACTCAAATCCACCTTCTCCTCGTAGCTACTGAGGAGTGAAAGTCATGTCTGACTCTTTGCAACCCCATGGACGGTAGCCCACCAGGCTCTTCTGTCTATGGAATTCTCCAGGCAAGAATATTGCAGACGGTTGCCATTCCCTTCTTCAGGGGAATCTTCCTGATCCAGGGATCAAACCCACACCTCCCATCTTGCAGGCAGATTCTTTATGGTCTGAGCGACCACGGAAGCCCCACTAAGGAGAAGGAGTTAAAATTCATTGTTTGGTCTCTCTTTTGCCTTCATATGTCTCCTGGTATACAAAGTATTGGAGAAGGCAATGGCACCCCACTCCAGTACTCTTGCCTGGAAAATCCCATGGACAGAGGAGCCTGGTGGGCTGCAGTCCGTGGGGTCGCAAAGAGTTGGCCATGACTGAGCGACTTCACTTTCACTTTTCACTTTTATGCATTGGAGAAGGAAATGACAACCCACTCCAGTGTTCTAGCCTGGAGAATCCCAGGGACGGGGTCGCACAGAGTCGGACACAACGGAAGTGACTTAGCAGTAGCATACAGGGTATATAGAAGGAACAAGAGCTACGAACCAAGAAGGAAGGCTGGGCGGTGGAGGGTTTGAATGCTGCTGAGGAAAATATTCTCTGCAATATTCTGAACTAAAGTCCAATTAGATGAGTGACATATGGGGTAGAAAGATTAATCCGGCAAAAGGTAGCAACAATCATTTTGGGGAGGGGCAGTGGGAATAAAATGGGGGTTGGGAGACAAGGACGGTTGACAGGGATCCCAGACTGCAGTTGGCTGGGAAACGAGATGTGGGGTCGTGGACACGGGAACACATGGAAGACCACTCAGAGGACATTACATCTGGGATCGTGCTCTTATCCATAGTTGAGTCAAGAAAGGCCCCTCAGGTCAGGGGGATGAAATGGCCCCCCAGGGAGGAGCACCCTCTCCCCTCACTTGACTTCAAGCAGGCTGTTTGTTTTTCCTATTGTGAGCTTTGACAGGCAACTTAAAAAGAAAGTGAGGAAATAAAATTATGTGCCTTTGGCACTCCACAGGATCAAACCCCTTTGAGGAGGGGAGGGTTGGAAGCTTATGCCATTGTCGCGCTTCCCTAGTTACAAAGCCGACACAGCATTGGGAGCACCCAGGGCCCTGCAAGCCTTCTATCCAAGAGGATCTTCCCAAGTCTTAACACTAAGCTGGGCAGAGAGAGTCCCTCTGACGCTAGATGTGGGTCTATGGAAGCTTCAGGTGGGGCTGCCCCTAGCTGAGACGCAGGACCAGGCATCCTCGGGAACCTCTTTGCAGAACTACAATTCTCTAGCAGAATTCACTGTGGTCTGCTCCTGAGCCTGCAGAGTGAAGCATCAGGCTGGCTCCACTGGACTTCTAGCGGGCACCTGGGCCTCCTTCCAACACGGTGGACATTCAGGAGATGGGAATTGATTTTAGTATCATTCAAAGCTGGGTGTATTTAGGAAAATAAATCTGCTGGAAAAAAAAAATGCCACACAACAGATTCCAAATGACAACAGAAACCACAGACCAGTCCTTCTTGGGATGTCAAGTGAAAGGGACTGTGTCCAATACAGAATCCTCGCATGGGTTAGGCTGCCCCACCTCAGCCAGAAGAAATCATCTTCATTTGGACATAGGCCACCACGCAATACTTCGTGAAGATATATGTGCAATAGTTCAGTCTCTGTATTTTTTTTAACACAGACACTGAAAATCAGAGTCAGTATTAACTATGTTCTGTGCTTAGTCGCTCAGTCGTGTCTGACTCTGCGACCCCATGGACTGTAGCCCACCAGGCTCCTCTGTCCATGGACATTCTCCAGGCAAGAATACTGGAGTGGGTTGCCATGCCCTCCTCCAGGGGATCTTCTCAACCCAGGGACTGAACCCTGGTCTCCCACCTTGCAGGCAGATTCTTTATAGCCCAATATTAGCTATAGAGTTTCCCAAAGGAAAGCAAGAATACCAGTTATCAATCAGCATGGCCTTTACAACCTGGGTGACTACATAATACAGGAAGGGGCGCAGGGCAGGTCCCTCTGTGACAGTTTTCCATGGCAGGTCTCAATGGCCATCTAGTTACAGGCGATGAAGGGAGATGTCCCTTTCCAACCACAGGCTAATGTGAAGTTGAAATCAGCAAGTTTCCTGGCAATGTGTGTCAGGATTACTGAAGACAGGGAATGCCATCTTCTAAGAGAATATTAGCATGATGCACACAGGAAATTGCTTCTTGCCAGAATGTTCCCACGGATCTTATCAATGACACCGTGAGATCTTAAGCATATCAGTGTTTTAAATGAGCTGTTTATTATTGAAGGCATATCCATTGTTAACTTTTTCTTTTACTTGGGGACTCTGAAAATGATTTCCATTACCTTAACACAGGGAAATTAATTTTCTTTTCATTCCTCTACAGGAAGAATTTTCCTATTGGGTAAACCTGAATATTTCTCTTAATTATTTTTGACGTCACACTGATTATTATTATTTTTCACTACATTAAAGAGCAAAATACATTTCTGCAAAAAAAAAAAGAAAGGAATTACATTAATGTAAACAGAAATGGTCATGCATTTTTGTGCTCCTAGCTGTTAGAGAAATCAGATTGAGACGGAAAATGTTTTAAGTAATTTTAGAAAAAAAAATGGTTTAATTATCAAGTTTCTAAAAAAGATGATGATGTGCTCAGTATGGCACCTAAAAGACTAAGATTGATTTCTTTCTGAAGCAGATATCCAGAACTAAACATCAGGAGCAATTAAAAAATGCTGGTCTTTTGTAAATTACTCCCTGAAGAAATCTTGGAAATCTTTCATTTTAGTCATTTCGGTCCAGTGAACCATAAAGCCATTATGAAGGAACAAAAATACTAGGGAGAAAATTGAAATACAACAGTAATTAACAATATGAATATATCAAAATAAAAATGAATTGGAAAGATAATGGTCACCACATATGCAATAGAAAATGAAACCATTAGAATCTTTAAAATCAAATCTAAAAGTGAAAGATACTCCAGGCAAACATGGATCAAATCAGGTACTGTTTTCCAAGATTGAAACTGCAAGATTGTAGCATCTCTCAAAATGCCCGATGAAGGTGTCTTCAAAGATTTGCTCGTCTTATTTTTTGAAATGATTTCTAGTTTTTCTAAAGTACATTAAAGAGCATGAGGTACATTTTCTGTTTACTTTGGAATCATGGTTAATAACCCCCATCTTAGATTTTCACTTTTGACTTCCATATGCTAAATGCCAACAAAGAATAATAGAGGAAAACCATGGGAAATGTGCTGCTATCACAAACACAGATTTCCCTGTGGGTTCTCTAACACTTTACAGACAAATGTTAAAGATTTATTGCACACGAACATCAAACATGGTTTTACTACAGTTCTCATTTGGATCAAATTGACACATTTTACATTCATTTTAGCCCTAATGAGATTCTTTCACTACACATTATATTCTGAGTGACCCTGTACATTAAATTTGTGGCATGGAACAAACCCATTGATATAACAAAGCCCTATTCTTACTAGTTTCTTAATTTACAAAAGAGAGAAAACAGTTTAGCAAAATCATAAATCTTGAACAAATGAATGTATTAGCCAGTACTCAACAGAGAATACAAATACCATGTAGATAGGCTGTGTTATGCATGAGATTCATTTGCAGCATTGCTGGTTAAACTCTCCTAGACTTGGATTATAATCTGAATATTCAATAGTTCAGGCATATTTCATGATTCCAATAAAGGGACTTGATAGAGACAAGTTGCAATCTTAACAAAGATGGGAAATTAGATTTGCAATCCGTTTTAAAATCACTGCTCAGGGGCTACCGCCATTCAGTGTTTGCTTTGGCCCACAATTACTTGTTTTAAAAAAATTAGTTCTAGAAAATATTCCTGTTGCTTAATCCTCACGATAAGAAATGTGATGGAAGTTGGAACCACAGCAGCTGTTCCTCCAGGAGGGAGAAGGTGACCTTGAAAAGAGGTAGAAGGAAACTTGAAAATGTTAATTAAAATTATTAGTGCTGTTTGAGGTGCTTATCTTGTTTACTGCGAAGGTGTTACTCCCTTCTGCGTAATTAGGGGTAATTTTACTTACTTTCAAGTCTGTAATTTTAAATATCACAAAGTTTTATCTTCCAGCATGAAGTAATTCATTATTGGTTGGTATGTAATGCTTGATGTCTTAATCAATATATGCGATATCCACAAATCCCTTATAATTTATCTAGAGGTCTTATATATTTTATAGAGTGGCAGGTTGTGCCTGGTACATGAATTAATTTTTTTTTTTTTGCTGGCATTTCAGCATCATTCTAGGTTTTTGATGTGAGGAAAGATTTTTACTTGATCTACCCTTTTATATTTCTTTCTGTTCGAAATTTTACAGACATGCACTAATGGCAAAATAAACTTCTCTGAGTCTGCTCTATTTGGAAACAAAGAACGCCTGTCACTTAGTCCCCCAAAAACAAACCCCTCCCCCAAAACCCAATATTTTACTTCCTGTAAGAAATAAGTGTCTCTTAAGTAACTGATGCATGTTAAATCTACATAGTCTGTGCTTTAAGGCATTGCTTAAAATGTATATATGTAGCCAAATTTCATATTACGATTAATTATTGAAGGTGTTAAGGTGTTTCTGTTCACTTGATGGAACCATGGCTTCTCTACATGATTATAATGCTTCAGAAAATATGCTTAAATTTTTGAAAACATTTTCTCAGTGAAAAGCAGAGAAATGCTAAGGTAGGTTTCTTTTTTTTTTTCCTTATATAATAAATTGTGTTTTTTTTTTTCTGTTAAATAAACTGGAAAAAGACTAGGAAGAATAAAAAGACTATTAAGGTTAATTTCTCAGTGTAGATCTGGAAAATAGTGATTAGGTTAAGACACACTACTGGTACATGATTTTAATTAAATTGCAACAAGAAAATGTTTAATACTAATATCAAAGGGCATCTTCAATTGATTATTATTTTTAGCTCAGTGATTTGCTTGAAAATTCAACTGGAAACCATTCTTAGAAATACCAAGTGGTGTTTTGAAGGTGCCTGACTAGCATTCCTCAGAATCTCATCCCACTTCAGTTTAGAATAGCCTGATAGTGACATTCCAAGTTGAATAATCCAGAACAGGTTAGAGTTTAACACTCACCGATTCTACAGGGAATCAAGCTATTACTACTCTAGGATAAATAAGAACCAGGAAGAGTTCATGCCCTTGCGAGAGCCGGGTTTCGTGGATTATTCCCCAAGGATGCAGAACCATCTCTCGTGGCCCAATAGAGTTAACGACCCTCCCAGAGAACTTCCCGAACCAGGCGAAACACTGTCCTAGATTCAGAGCCCCGCGTGGTGATCCCATCGTGTTGGTTCAGTAGTGAGTGCGCTCATCAGTCCCATTGGAGGAGTCCCTGAAAATCTCAAATATGGCACAAATGAACTTATCTACAAAACAGAAACAGACTCAGACGTAGAGAACAGATTTGTGGTTACTAAGGCGGGGGTGGGGGGGTCAAGGAAGGAGAGGGATGGACTGGGAGTTTGGGGTTAGTTGATGCAAGCTGTTACATTCAGAATGGATAAACAAGGTCCTACTGGATAGCACGGGGGCCTATATTGAATCTCTGGGATAAGCCATAATGGAAAAGAATATTAAAAAAGAATATTTATGTGTGTATAATCGAGTCACTTTGCTGAGCAGCAGAGACTGGCACGGTGTTGTAAATCAACTACACTTCAACGAGAAAAGAGGGAGCTAGTGAAGAGACCACAGTGACTGCACACCTCTCGTGCAGGCTGAGACGGGTACGCTGGGCCTGTGCATCTCGAGGAGGCCTCTGCACTCCTCCTGCCTCTGGCTTTGTCTCCTCAAAGCTGCCTGTCCCGAGCCTCTCTCAGGATCAGCCTAGCTTCCCAACTGGACCCCAGCTGATGTCCTCCCTGGGTTCACGCTCCACGCAGCAGTCAAGGAGACCCTTTCTTTCAGATGCAATCAGGTCCTGTGACGCCATTGCCTAAAAGGCTCCATCACACCCGGAGCCAAAGCAAAGTCCCACCAGGCTCTGTGTCCTCACGTCATCACGTCCCCCACACAGCGCCATCTAACTGCCTTCTTCCTGGTCCTCAGAGAAACTGAGCGGCCCCTGCCCCTCCCCGGGCCCACAGAGCCCTCAGGCAAGTCCTCCTACAAGTCCACAGACACTCCCCTGGCACCCTGGGCAGCACCGTTGGCAACAGACTGCAGCTCATTCCTTGGCTGTGGTCCTGTCAACACTCATGTCAAATGGACACTTGGTTGATGTGTTTCCTTAGCTGGTGTTTGTCTCTGGGCCTTCCCCCAACCAGCGTTCCTGGGAGGGTGTCGGCTGCCACGTGCTGCACTCCACTGCCAACACCTGGGACACTTGTAGATTCCAGCACCGCAAGTCAGCACAGCCCAGACTGAAGCGAGGGTCCTGGCTAGCTCAGGCTCTTCTTCCCCAGGGGACCCTCTTCCTCTCTCTCCCTGAATCCTTTCCTGTATTGGCCAGTGGGAGCCTGTAGGGCCAGTGCTGATCTCCCGTCTCTTCAGAAGCATCATTCTTGGCATTCCTTTATCTCTCTTGAAGACCTCCACGTCCCTTCTCTAAGCCCCAGCAGCGTGATTCTTGAGCTGAACTGGTGAGGCGAGCTGTGTCTGCACACAAGGTCACTGACGCTTGCCCTGTTGATTGTCGAGTTCCCCACTGGACTCTGCTCACAGTGGGAACCAGGGTATCCTGCATAAAACTGAAGCCTGAATCCCACATGGGGCAGAAGAGTGCAGGGGTGGTGTTGCAGGAATAAGCCAAATCTGACTCTGTGTTGGAACCATTTCTTTGACTCACTTTTCATTGCTTTTGTTATTACAATCATACATAATGGCCTGCCTCAGAGAATCCTGCCCCCTCTGCCTGATTGTTAAACTAAAATGCCTTTGTTCAGAACCCTGTCCACCTGTAGATGGCAGGAAGGAAGAAATTAACATATCCCCTTAACTGAGTCTTGCTATTCTAGGAGATATTTGCAAGATTAATCGCCTTTTTATTTTGTTTCCTCACCTGTCTCCATCTTTGATTCATAAAAGAACCTGGCATCCAGACCCAGACAAGATGGTTATTTTGAGATATTAGTCTGCCATATTCTTGGTCAACCAGTTCTCTGAATAAAGTCTTATCCCTTGCTTTCAACACCTTGAATCTCAGACTCATTGGCCTCTTATGTGGTGAGCAGAATAGCTTGGAGTTGGTAACACTGGGCAACTTTTTGGAGGTGATGGGGGAATTGTTTGCCCAGCAGTAGAAAGGCGATCTTAACCTTATGCATTTGGTAGCTTCCCTTGAGCCTGTGGTCTTCACAGCTCCATGGCTGGTGGCTGTCAGGGATGAGATCTCCATCATAGCCATGCCCCAGCTTTTGCCCTAGACCTTGTGGGGTCATGCCAAATACCCTGTCTTCACAAAGGCCTGTCTGTGGACCATTTCCTCCATGTTCTTTAATATCTTACCCCTTCATCAGGGAAAGAGATGTATGACTGCCTCAAGCTTTGTGGGATTTCACAACTCCTTTTCCAACCTAAGCAGCCATTGAATGAATGTGGTGTCCTGACACCACATGGTGTTGGCCTCCAATCTACATCCTGCCTTTTCCTGCTATGACCAGTCCATTCCACTACCAAATGTTGTACTTGGGACAATAGTAACTATAGAGAACCTTCTGAAAAATCAGCGATTGTATATGCTGAATAAACTGGTTTATTTGGGGGACTATGGGATTTTAAGGAATCCAGCTACTACAAGTAAAAATAATAATAGTCACAATAATTCTGAGATAGATGGGAGCAACCATAGCCATAGGAACCCTGAAATATTGCCCCCTTTTTATCCATAAGCAATCAGGCTCTGATTGCAGGTAAGAACTTTCTCCAGGCCACACTGCTGGAAGACTCCAAGCTGGGATCTAAAGCCACATCTATGTGATTCCTGCCAAGTACTAACTTGTCAATTCAAGAGTCATCAGGAAATGCCAAAGGAAATGTCATTTAAAAAAAATAGCTTTTTTTTTTCTTTTATCAATTGGAGTATAGATGCTTTTGGCTCTCCAGGTAGCTCAGTGGTAAAGAATCTGTCTGCAGTGCTGGAGATGCAAGAGATGAGTGTTCAGTCCCTGGGTCCATAACATCCCCTGGAGAAGAAAATGGCAATCTGCTCCAGCATTCTTGCCTGGAAAATCCCAAGGACAGAGGAGCCTGGTGGGCTACAGTCCAGGGGGTCACAAAGATCTGGACACAGCCGAGCACACATGCACGCACATAGTTGCTTTACAAAGTCATGTTAGTGTCTGTGGTGCAGCAACGTGAGTCAGCTCTGTATTTACATATACAAACTCTTTTTAAATTTCTTTCCCATTTAGGTCACCACAGAGCATTGACTAGAGTTCCCTGTTCTGTACAGTAGGTTCTCATTAAAAAACACTTCGTTTTTGGGGACAGTTTTACTTCTTCAGTTTTCTAACTGTAGACCTTGGACCCTTATCTATGTGGTGACTATGGATTGGACACAAGAAAATCTGGCCAACTTAAAACCAAGTTCATTTTTGAAACCCTTGTATATTTGCTCAGAACCAAAGACCAGGGGGATTTATATGGTTGTTGGAAATCTTTTCCCTGAAGAGTTAACAAATAATCTGCAATGGTTTATTTAAAAAAAAAAAAAAAAGCTCTGAGATTGATTTGTTTCTAACTGGCTCCCTGCTTATCTTACTGGTTCACTGTTAATGGTCCTTGGGGAGCTGAGAGGGATTCGAGAATAGTGCTGTGTGTAGAAGACAGAAGGAAGTTTCAGAGAGAGATACAGATGACCCAGACCTTAAGCCACTAAGAGCATTTGGAGAAGTAATACTTTGTGACCCAGCATTGTTCAATTTCCTCTTTTTCCTCCACCCCTAATCCTCATGGCCACCATCATCCATCATCTACAACCACAATATTCCTTAAGAGTAAGACAGAAATATGGGCTTCCCTGAAGGCTCAGTGGTAAAGAATCTGCCTGTCAATGCAGGAGATGCAGGTTCAATCCCTGGGTCAAGAAGATCCCCTAGAGAAGGAAATGGCAACCCACTCCAGCATTCTTGCCTGGGAAAGCCTGTGGACATGGACAGAGGAGCCTGGCAGGCTACAGTTCATTGGCTCCCAAAGAGTTGGACATGACTTAGGGACTAAACAGCAACAAGATAGGAATGTTCTTTTCCAACAGGGAAACTGGCTTTCTCCTCTTACTAGTGGTGAACTCTGTCAGAAGTTAACTTCAAGAGTGCTGGTGGCTTTCTGGATGTCCGTTTCCCAGCCAAGAGCCATCGCTCAGTGGATGGATCCAGGCAACTCTGTGTGTAAAGGATGAAGCCCCTGGAAGGAGATTTAAAAAGAGTCTTTGAACATTATAGCTGGAAAGGAGCCCTGCCATCAACCAAAGACATCCTCCTTGATCGTCAGATGGAAACCAGAGTAGGGACTTACCCAGGGTCATCAGCCAAGACAAGTTGATTCTGTTCCCATTAAGAATAGATGCTGATTCATTTCGTGAGAAGTCTCATCTGCCCCTGGTTTTGAATACTCTCTATTCCAGGGATGCCTGGACATGTCCACTGTAGCCTCCAACAATGGCCGCCATGATTGGACCCCTGCCCATCCTGATTTCCTCTCTTACTTCAAACATTCAGTTAATATTTCTTTTGCTCATAGGATTTCTCTCTCAACCTTGTGAGGACTGGCCGTCATCATCATTTATGTCTCAAACCTAAGGTACCTTCTCAGAAGGGTCCTCCTGACCCATCTTATCAGAAATCAAGCCCTTGCCCACCAGCCCTCTGCTTTCCTTCTCATCAAGATCAAAGTAGTTGGACCTCAACTCCAACTTATAAGAAGACAAAGATCTTGACTCCCTTATTGGCCCAGGGCTGGACTCAATACATTAATATGTAGACCATATTAAGAACCATAAGACACCCAGGGATGTGAATGTCCTTAATGCTACAGAATTGTACACTTAAAATGGTTAAAGTGCTAAATTTGATGTCATGTATGTTTTACCACAATAAAAGAAACTTAATAAAAAACTAATTTAATTCCTTCCTGGGAAGGCTCCAAGAGTCATTAGTCAGAAGGAGAGTACCAGAGAGTGGTCCCTTAGATACGATGGCAGAGTTTTGCATAAGGGACCATAGCATCTGTTGCTAAGGAGATGATGAAATAACATATCACTGCAGCTGTGTTATATCCTGAACAACAAAATATTTTCCAGCTGTAAAAGACCAACAGTAAAACATTATGTGTGATGGTATGTACATACCATGCGGTCCTATGAACTTAACATCTCAGACTCTTTCAATGTCACTGAAGAATTTATACTTGGGCTGCACAGAGCCAGAACAAAACCCGTAACAATAAGCTTCACTCGCGGGCAGTGGTACATGCATGCTTTACACATTACAGCATCATCTTACGCATCCTGGCAGAGCTAGAGAATGAGAACAAAAATGTCCTGTGGACTGAAGAAGTAATAATAAAGGATACACAGCCTGCAGCTGAGAAGACGTCTGGGAGGGGCCATCTCGTTCTCACACCATCTGCTCCTCTGATCCCCCAATGTCGCTCTGCCCTGAAGTTCCAATCAGTGTCTTTGAAATGGGGGAGAAGACGAGAAATCCAGAGCTTTCAAGTTGTTCTTAATTCGTTTTCATGTACTTAAAACATTTCAGAAGTTATATACATTGCAATTTTAGAGAGAGTTCTACACAGTCCCAGTGGGTATAAGATTAAAAGCAGCAGTTGGTCCAGGTACTAAGTAGCAGAGAGGAGACTTTCCGAAGGAAATTTTTCATGTTCACAGCAGTTTTCCCATTTAGAAAGCCTGAACGCAGACTTACCACAGCAAACTGAAAATAAGCAAAGTTACAGGTGCTGGAGAAACCTGGAAAATTCATGAGTTTCATAAGAAGCTGGGTTATGAATGTCTCCCCTCCAGCCACATCTCTGCACCACCAAAGGCAGAGAACTCTGTAGATGTGAAGTTTACCATCACACGAGAGGGCTCCCAAATTAAGTTAAAATTGGGACATCTATTTAGATGTCTGGTGAAAACGTCTTAGGAGCAAAACGTTACTTCTGTCATGTTCAAATTTGGAATCTGGCTGTGCCTGGCACCCGAAATGCCCCAAAATTGCTGGTATTTGCAGAAATTTTTGCAAACCTCTTAACAAAACATAGACTTTGATGCGAAAATGAAATCATAGCTGAGTGCATGTTTGTGAAACCCAAAGAATGGTCTTCTCTTTAAATAGGCTATTGGAATAATTGTTTAAATTTTTGTGATGACATTGTCTTTCCTTTTATTTTTCTTTGATTTTTATTATTATTATTATTTTAGTTTTAGGGCTTCCCAGGTGGTGCTAGTGGTAAAGAACCCACCTGCCCATGCAGTAAGAGATATGGGTTCAATCCCTGGGTGGGGACGATCCCCTTCAGGAGGACATGGCAACCTACTCCAGCATTCTTGCCTGGAGAATCCCGTGGACAGAGGAGCCTGGCGGGCTACAGTCCATGGGATCGCACAGAGTCGGACACGACTGAAGTGGCTTAGCGCGCACGCAGGGCAGGCATTCAGGACTCATCGTTTCTCCGTGTTCTTTGTCTTTCACTGTTTGTGGGAGGCTCAGCTGGGTGTTTTCTCCCCCCAGCTCTGGAAATCCTAGCTGAAACGCCAAGACTTTTGTATGCAAATATGAACCAATAACTCTGACTGTTTTCCCTTTTGCTTCAGAGAGAGGGGGTGTCGCCTTTCTCCCGGGGCTGTGTCAGAAAGACCTTGCGAATGAAGGGGCTTCTCATGTAGGAGGAGAAATGACTGCGGAAGGAGAGACAAGGGTTAAGATCAGAGGGCAGATGCGCTCATTTACAGCATATTTTCATGGGCTGGAACGGCCTCACATGATCTGTGACATTTGGCCACAATGGAGAGAATTTGGAGAGCGAGCGAGGTCAGGTGGGCGTCTTGGGAGAAAAACAGAGAGCAATACTATAAAATATGTGCAGTTGAGCGGAAAAATCAGCATCTGCCAGCTTTTTGTTTTCTTTCTTGTTTTTTTGGATTCACAGGAAATCGTGTGTGTGTGCACACGTGTGTGCGTGTGTATGTGTGTGTGTGCGCGCGCATGTAGTGGGGCTCTGAAAATGAGAGAGGAGACAGAACCTCTCAGAAAGGGAGTGGAAGGAAGAAGCTAAATAGACGGAGCTCTTCCTTGAAGGTCCGAGTGCCAATCATACAGACTGAAACCTCAAGGTGAAAAGTTTGGTTTCCCACCCCCCCCCACCCCCGCCTTGGAGTGAGCATGCGGAAGAGGCAGCCAGGACAGGGTAGGTGCCCCCAGGTGGATGAAACCCAGACGGATCACTGTCTTGCTTTGCATGGCCTCTGCACACTGGCCCCAGGACGCCGCCCTCAGACGAGCAGGACTCTGAGCTCAGGTCTGTGTGGAAGCACCAGGGCAGAAAGTGCTCCGCTGTGCCTGCGGCTCTACAGCACGTAAATATACATCCTCAAGTGCCCGAAGTCTCTTCCTCATCTTTGGGTCTTTGTTTCCTTAATGACCCGGGATACTCCCCCTGGCATCCACCCTCTCTGGGACTGGCTTCTTCTGCTCGTTCCTTGTGGGGGCTGGTCCCTGGGAGCCCGTCTGAGACGGAGTGGGGTAGGGAGGGTATTTGCTAGGGATTGACCCCTCTAGAAAGATGGAGGGAAGCAGGATGGGGGAGAGGGTGGAGTGAATTGCAGTGGAGACATCCCTGCTGGCTCTAACGGTAAAGAATCTGCCTGCAATGTGGAAGTGGAGAAGGAAATGGCAACCCACTCCAGTATTCTTGCCTGGAGAGTCCCAGGGACCGGGGAGCCTGGTGGGCTGCCCTCTGTGGGGTTGCACAGAGTCCGACACGACTGAGTGACTCAGCACAGCATAGCACAGTCCATAATTTGCCCCAACTGTGCATGCATGCAGCTGTTTTTAGCCCCTTATGGTTTCTTTTTATTTTTCACTCTAGGAGACCTCTGTCTAGGTGTGTGCAATGCAATGAAGTATCTGAGGCCCCAGGTCTCAGCCTGTCTCAGGACCAAGACAGTGGTCTCGTGTTGGACTGATGGGGCAGGACTCAGAGGCCTGCTGAGGTCCAGCAGCCTCCACACTGTGGCCGCATCCCAGGGCCAGAGAGAACTCACCAGCGATACCTCCCCACCCCTTCTAGCGGCCCCCCTCCTCAACTAGCACATGTGCTGGCCTTGAAGCTGGCCTGGTGAGCTTCAAGAGACCACCTTTCCCCGGGATCAAGTCCCTGGTCACAGGCAGAGCTGGGCACTCACCTCTTTGCCCTGACAACTGGCCAAGGGAGCATCAGGGGTGCCCCAGGGGGTGCTGGGGACCACACACTTACCCGCCCACCCACCTCCTCTCCCACCCCTGTATCATAGCAGACTGACCTTTTCCAGACGACCAGGCTCAAGTCTCCTGGAGGGCCAGGTGGCAGCCTCAACTTGGAGTTCAGTGGGACTTTGCTGTGTCTCTTTGGGAAAGCTAGCTTTCCTTGGAGACCAAGACCCTAACTCCACAGAGCATAGAAATATGGCCACAGGACTCACAAAATCTCCTGCTGAGTCCTGGGGAGTGATGATGAGCTGGGTACCTCTCCGCCATGGTTACTGACTCATGAATTCTTCTCACTGAGGACACAGCATCCTGAGAAGGCCCTTGCTTCCATGGTTCCCTGACCCCTGGAGGAGGGCGCCCCATCCTCATCAGCATCACCTCCTGGTCGTCACCTCCTCATGCCAGGGCCCCACCAGGCTGGCAGCTTCCAGGTGGCTCCCTGTCTGATACTATGGGTCCCTCCCACAACGCCTTTGCTATGGAGTCAGTCCCTCCCTTGTGATTTTCAGAGGACCAATACCAGTGGATCAAACCCTCTTGACCACTTGGGCCATGGTGCCGCCTGAGAGCCTGTGGGCAGAAAAAGGCAACCCCATAGCTAGAGCATGTGCCCATTCTTGTAAAAGCAAACACATCCAGTCCTTCGACATGGAAGGGGCCCAAAGAAGTCAACTCACAACCAAGTAATCCACTGGTCCCTTGAGGTGGGGCGCCATGTCAGCCTTCCTGTCTGAATCCTCACGTGAGCCCAGCTCTTGCACACCTGGGCTTTCCCCTCACCTGCATACCAACCCCCTTCTCATTTGCTGGATCTAAACTCAAACCTTGAGCTCATTCAACTGAAATCAAACTCTTCTCCTCTTGCATCAAGGGGAATCCCTTGGAATGTTCCAGTTATCCTTGGCTATGGGGCAGAAACAGGGAGCCAACTCGGATAGTTCTTGCATTGAGCCTTCTCATTTCAGCTTCCCTGTCTGGGCTTGCTTACCTTCTCTGTGAATTTTTGAGTCAATTCCCTACATGATTTCAGTCCCTCTTGAGTTTTATTATTCCATGACCAGACATAAATATTACTGGTTAATCTTTTACATTTTAATTGAAAAATAAACATGTACACATGCTGAGAAGAAGCCAGACCACTATACAGGGTGTGTCTGCACCCAGTTTTCCCTGCCCCCTTCCAGGCGGCCCCTATTTCTGTTCCCTCCACCACCTTTTCTCCATTCCCTGCTTCAAACCTTCTTGCTGATGTTTTGTCTTCTGTATTGAAGCCCTCGAGGCCACTCTGACCCAGCAGAGGGGCCGCTCAGCTCTTTGGGAGTTTTGACGGCAAACTGCGGGGTCTCTCCAAGTGTGCCCCACCCCGTCCCTGGAACAGGTTTGAGTCCTAGGTGCATGCACAGAAGGGTCTCACGGCCTCCCCTTTGCCCACTGGTTGCATTCTGCTCCCTTTGCTGACCGGTCATGGACGCTGGTGCCCGAAGCCCCTTTCCTGGTCTCCTGACTCCTAGTCTGCTTGGACCACCGTCGTCCTGGGTTACTGAACTCTGCAGAGGGGCTCTGCCATCCCCACTCCCTGGGGACCGTGTGTCAGGCCTTTCACTTGCATGGATGCTGTGCAGGCGTGATGTGCCCAGAAACGCCTGCTGACACGTGGACGCCCACAGCCCCATTCATCGTATGGCGCCCCGACCACGTCCGTCCACACTTCCCCCAGCGTGTCCCCACCGCCTCCTTTATTATACGGATGAGGGCGTGGGGGCTCGGACATTCATATTACAGCAGATGACCTGGAGGGGATTCCGGAGCACGCCTATGCCTGGCGCTGGGAGTGGCAGCTCACTGACCGCAATGCGGTGAAAACCGCCCTGCACCCTGATGGCAGCTCCCTTGATGGGAGACCGTCTGGATGGCGTTCCAGGCAGTGAGAAGGAGACAAGGGCAGAAGTGTCATCGCCCACAGATCACCAGCGGGGCCCTCCCCTGCCTCTGCATCCCAGGGCCTCAGTGGGCGTCTGGAAGCAACCTCAACTCTGTAGATCAGGCAGTGATGCTGAAGCCCCGAGGGGCCGTGGGAATGAGGACACGGGGTGAGGCCCTTTGGACACTGTCTTCACTGAGTCTGGGGATCAAGGAGGGACTGGAGAGTGGGCAGAGATGGTCCCGAGGAGAGCCCGCCAGGTGCCCTCTGCCCGGGATGTCAGACCCCATGGCAGAAGGGTGAGCCTTGGGCCCTGGGGATTCTCCCAGGACACTGGCTGGAATCACTGCCCCGGGAACTCAGTCCACCCCTCCTCCCCTGGGGCCCGGATTCTTCTGGTTGAACGTTGGCGGGGCGGGGGGGCGGGGGGGGGTGCGGGGCAGAATCCTCACCTGCAGCTGCAGGCTCAGGGCTGAAGGGACCCAGAATCGGTCTGCAGCAGTAGACATTATCCCCACAACAAAGGCTCTCTCCTTGACCCATCAGGCAGGATTCTCTGTTCTTGAGCAGGCCTCGACCTTGGCCCCATCCACCCTTGGCCTGCAGAGCCTCTACTTAGCAAGAACCCTGCTAAGGAGAATCCCCACCCTTGAAGTTTGGTCACATTCCTCGTCTACCCCTTGGATGCAAGAGTCTTGGGCCAGCAGAGCAAGCCTTCCTGGACCGCCAGCCATCTCCTAGTATTTTTCCATCCACTGACCCCCTGGCTCCACTCATTGATTATAAATCCCCACTGTCTTTGACATTTTTGGAGCTGAGCCCAATCTCTCCCTTCTTGCAACAGAGTCAACCTTTATGGCAAGAGTCTTGAATAAAGGCTTTGTAGTTTTAACAAGGGTTGGAATCAAGTGTTTTTTTAAGATCCTCAGAGGGGATTTCAGGAAGTGAGAGGCCACACAATGAGGGTGATGGGGAGCTGGGGCACCAGGGACCCTGAGCTGGTGAGAAGCATCCTCAGCTCACTCAAGTACCATGAGCCAGTGATGTCGTGGGCCAGGACTGACTCTCTCCCGGCTGGAAGCCAGGAGATGTCCAAAATCAAGGTGTCAGTGGGGTGATTCCTTCCCGAGGTTCTAGGGGAGGATCTGTCTCTTGCTTCTCTTCCAGCTTGGAGAAGCTGCTGCCCTCTGTCAATCCTTGACATTCCTTGGCTTGTAGATACATCACTGTGATTTGTAAAAATCACACACTTTTAAAAGTTGTAAGACACGGGGAAGGCATGAGAAGAAGGGGGACATACAGAAGAACTGGCCCAGAGGGAACTTCATCTCACACTAAGGCTGACCCCCAGCCTCACCACACGCCCGTGATGAACACAGGTGCATGAAAATTACCAAGGGGCTGAAACTGTAATCAAAGGACTCTCCCCACCCGCCCACCCAGGAGTATGCATATTGGGTCTAAAGTGGGCAACATGGAAGTTGCCGCGCTGCTGTAACCTGGCATCGTTTCAGGAAATAGTGCTTCAGGGCACCAGGCAAAGGCAGCAGAGTTTCATCTCCTCTGTGGCATCATCCCTGCATCTCTGTAGCACTTTCCATAATTCAGTGGCCTTCACTGAACATCTCATTAGAGCTTTGCCCGTCCTGTCATGTGGGAAAGGCAAGAGCCTGCCTTCCTCCTGTGGGATCTCAGGGCCCGTCTTATGTAGAAGACATGAAGTGACTGGTTCAAGGTCACAGGCAGGAGATTGAAGGCGTCAGGGCTGGAATCCTGGCTTCGGGCTGCGATCACCTACCTCTTATTCACAAAGATTCTAGGGATCCTGGCAAATTTAGGACATTGTGGGAATAATAAGATCAGAAATTATTCTTCTTTCCTGTAAGTGAAAAGTGTGGAACAAACCTTCCTACGTATGTATATTTAAATGAATCTATCTAATTTTATTCTCATTCTCTCTCTAGGTACATCTAATTATCATCCAATAGTGAAACTAATGGAAACTCTATACTAGGTGCCAGCCACTGGGAGGTAGTTAATGTACATCATTTCTAATCCTGACAATATCTCTGAAATTAGGGTGGATATGTTCCCATTTAACAGGGGAGAAAACGGAGACTGGCTTTAGTCAGTTTCACAATATACGCTACTTACAAATGTCAGATGCAGAAGGAAAGGGCAACCCACTCCATTATTCATGCCTAGAGAATTCTGTGGACAGAGGAACCTGGTGGGCTGCTGTCCATAGGGTCACAGAGAGCTGGAGACGACTAAAGTGAACATACATACATGCGTGCATTGGAGAAGGAAATGGCAGCCCACTCCAGTGTTCTTGCCTGGAGAATCCCAGGGAGGGAGGAGCTTGGTGGGTCTATGGGGCCACACAGAGTTGGACATGACTGAAGCGGCTTAGCAGCAGCAGCACAAATATCAGAGCTGGGATACAAATTAAGAAGTATTTCACGTAGATACCTGTGTTTTTATGCAATGCTGTACTTGAACTGGACCATGACTTCCAAGGTATGTGTGCGTGCTCAGTCGAGTCCTATCTGTCCATGGAATTCTCCAGGCAAGAACACTGGAGTGGGTTGCCACACATCTCCCGCCTTGGCAGGGGAATTCTTTACTGTTGAAGGCCCTATGGCTTCCAAATGACTCACAAATAACAACAGCTATCAGATGAGAAAACTGTTTATAAGGGAAAAAAACAGGATTCTGATTATTTTAAGAAGTGAAATCAAAGCTTACATTTGTCTCCATGTTCATAAATTATTAACAGAAGGGCTTCCCCCTGCCCCATCAAAATGAACTCAAAGTTGCTTGAATCTTTATTTGGGGATGTGAAATAGTGTCATGATTGCTGCTTTGGACTCCAAAACAGTAGTAGTTAGCTTATGAACTTAAGCAAATTACTTTCCTTGTCTGTTTCATTATCTGTAAAATGAGGAGAACCATGGTTTCTATCTCTTAGTGTGATCATAGGAATTAAGTGAAATAACATTTGCATAATATTTGCACCATTAGTAAATGTTGGAAAAGGTTGCTTATCTTTATTGCATAATATCATTGGCTAGAGAGTTTCTACTTCGATACCTAAAATACAATATTTGAGAATTTTGAAATAAATAAAAGAAATTCCTTCAATCATTAATTATCTTTCTTGAAATTTAGAAATCACCAGAATTCTGATTAAAATGTTTATTATTAAGACACATACTTTAGCATAAAGATTGCCATATGGAAGCCAGGTATTTAATTGAATCAGCTAATGCTTTCTGTTCATCCCATAATGTTCTAAAGTTTTTAAACTGACGTTTAAAATTAGGAACTTTTACATAAAAAATTCAGATAGCTGGTGTCTCTTGAAGGAGTTTCAGTTAGTCAGGATTCTCTAGAGAGAGAAATAGATTCGATATGAGATCTACCTACCTACCCACCTGTCTACACACATTGTTGTTCAGTCACTTAGTCGTGTCCAAATCTTTGTGACCCCATGGACCGCAGCATGTCCATGCCGCCTGGCCTTTACCATCTCCGGGAGTTTGCTCAAATTCACGTCCACTGAGCCGGTGATGCTATCTAATCATCTCAATCTCTGCCGCCCTCTTCTCCTTTTGCCCTCAATCTTTCCCAGCATCAGGGTCTTTTCCAATGAGTCAGCTCTTTGCATCAGATGGTCAAAGTATTGGAGCTTCAGCTTCAGCAACAGTCTTTTCAATGAATCATCAGGGTTCATTCCTTTAGGATTGACTGGTTTGATCTCCTTGCAGTCCAAGGGACTTGACCCTTAAATGAAGGCAGAGATTATGACTTCTCAGGTGAGTATATTGGAGGTGAGTATAGGAGATGAGAATAGGGGAGGTGAGTATATGGGAGGTGAGTATATGCAGGTGAGTATATGGGGAGTGAGCATAGGAGGTGAGTATAGGAGGTGAATATGAGGTCACTATATGGGGGGTGAGTATATGCAGCTGAGTATATGGGTGGTGAGTATAGGAGGTGAGTATATGGGGAGTGAGCATAGGAGGTGAGTATAGGAGGTGAGTATGAGGTCAGTATATGGAGGATGAGTATATGCAGGTGAGTATATGGGAAGTGAGTATGAGGTCAGTATATAGGAGGTGAGTATATGCAGGTGAGTATATGGGAGGTGAGTAAAGGAGGTGAGCATAGCAGGTGAGCATGAGGTCAGTATATGGGACATGAGTGTATGCAGGTGAATGTGTGGGAGGTGAGGAGGAGAGCCTAGGAGGTGAGTAAAGCAGGTGAGGAGATGAGTGTAGGAGGTGAGTGTACGTTGATCGTACTCTGCTGAGGGATACTCCTGAGGAAGTCAGCAAGGGCAGGGTGTTGCTCACCCCCCGGGAGTCGCTGGGGGCTTGGGAATGCAGTAGGGGTGAGCAGCCAGGAGGGGCTGACACCGGCTGGCCAGCAGACACTGGCTTGTGCCTCTTTTGTCTGTCTGGTCAAGGGCAACACAACAGGCAAGAGAGGGGACAAGCACTTTCGAGGCTCTGAGACGGAAGTGGGAGTGACGCTGCGGTCGTCCTCCTGGAGCTGCGGCTTTCAGAAGAATAGGGTGAAATCAACACGAGGCTGAGCAGTCCAGACAAGGGTTCTTTTCGTTTTGAAGTTGCTGATGAGTAAGAGAGAACAAGGGGGTTGTCTTTGTTTACCTTCTGAGGCTCAGAGAAACCTTGATGGATCAGAAGAGAGGAAGCCCTGGAGGTGGACGTGGACAGTGGAGAAAAAAGCTCTGTACTCCCTGCTCCGCACATCGGGCCCAGGCTGGGGTGTCCTTGGGGGACTGTCTCTCGGAGGACCCAGGCTCACCGGTCTGTCCTCTGGGTTGGCAGAGTGCGGCATTGCCCCATCACCTTCACTCCAGGGAGACTGGGCCTTCAGCATCCTGCTCCAGGGGCATCTTCCCAGCTGGACTCCTTGCCATCACTATTTCCCCAGCAAGGCTTGTGCGGAAGCTTCGGATCCTGGGGCGTGGTGGTGCGTGGGGTGAGGGAAGGGTCGTCTGCAGCCTCAGTGCCCTGGGCCATGGACCCGGCTCCAGATTCCCTGATGAAAGAGTGGGGAAGCCCTCCGGTGGCCCACGGCTGGGACCCAGGGAAACCAGAGTGCTGCGTGGCTGTGCTCTTGAGAGGGACTTAGCTGTGCCAGAGGGTCTCTGCTGTGCTCAGGAGGGTCAAAACCTCGCGGTCCCCCTGGTGTTTCGACTGGGCATGAAATCTGGTGCAAAACTCCATGAAATGTTGGTCCCGATCACAGCCCGTTAGTCCTGGGCATCTTGGCAGAGGTGTCCAGAACCATGGCCAAGATGCTGAGCGTGGTCCAACCATGGGCTCTGAAAATCCCAACCTTTAAAATATGCTCTGAAGATGTGATTTAATTAAATGCTATGTGCTTGAAACTGGTTCAAATTAGTTTAGCCTTTCCTGAAGGCTGTTTCCCACGTGAGCACATGTATTAATGACGCAGAATGTATGGAGCCTTAGCCTTCTAGGATAAAATGCTTTTATGCTGTTTAGAATTTAAAAAAATAAAATAAAATAAAATAAAATGACTGCTTTTAAATTGGTAAACCAATTCCAGCCACCATAAAGTCTTAAAAAGCCAGACATCTTCTAAAACTCTTTTATGGGCACACATGGTGAAACTGCTACAAATATTATTGTTTGTGAATAAAATGTAAATTAGTGCTTTTTGTGTTCACCTGTAAGTTTTTCTTTAAAGCCAGTGATTGCATTTGAAACCTGCAATTCTCAACAAAAAGAGAAAAGTTCCGTGCTGATTGCTGGATATTTGGACCTCCCAGTGCAAACATTAACTCGAAGAGAGGCCTCTGGAATGCAATGAGGGAACAATACTGGGATGGAAGCCAAGTGCAGCAACCCTGGCGCCGGGAACCAAGGGATTTGCCTCCTGGTAATAGGAGCTGAGCGGGGCCCAGCACTTCTGTTAGACTGGAAATGACATGCTGTGATCCTTGACTTAGCCAAAGGGATTTTAAATGGAGGGAAGAGCTGGCAAGACAAAATCGCCCGCACTTTTCACAGTGTTTTCTAAAACAAGCAGAGGAAATCAGGAGAAAAGACTGAAGTCTATTACATTTGATCCAGTTAAGTCAAGAGTGGAAGCTTTTTAACTGCTGTTATTATTTTTTTTTTGTACTTTCTCATCATGTCCCACCACCCAGAAAGCACAGACGTAAAGCAGAAACTTGAAACTGCTTTCGTTCAAGCAGAAGGGCACCCCAACATCGCATTATTGACAGGAGGTCTGAATCACTGACAGCTGCAGAAATTGTGCAGTTGAAGTTCAATCCCCCAGGGTGGGAGCAATATACCGATGGTATTAATTCTGTTTGGAATTGTTAAAATAAGAAAAGGTTATGGGGCTGAGGGAGGGACCTGCCTTTTCTTCCTGCGAACAAAGAAAGATCTTGCTTCTTCCCTGGTGTCCTTGGAGTGTCATTTCCAACCTTTTGAAACTGTATCTGATTATCCATGTGGCAATTAATCATAATTAGGCAGGCCTGAGGTTTGGAGAGGCAGAGAAGGTGGCCCGGAGCCGGCGTGGGCCCTCAGACACCCCTGTTGTCCTGCTTTGGGGCGACGGAGCCATGAGGAAGTGAGAACAGGTGGAAGGAGGTGAGGGCAGGGGGAGGCTGGTGGAGACCCTTCGTGGGGTGGGGGGGGGAGGGTGGGGAGCCCCCGGCTTCCTTTTACATCTTTCCCTCTCTTCAGCATTGGCAGCTCCTCACCAAGGTCCCACGCGTTGGAAGCCAGGTAACAGATTACGTTTTCTAATGCCAAGCGATTTGGAGCCATGCTTACACACCAGATTTTTTCAATTCATTACAGGAAAACATTCAATCATTAGAATGCTGGCCCTGGGTCTGGGGCACACGCAATTCTCCTCTGCCCGCTCCACCCCCAACGAACATTTTAGAAGCTTAGCAAGCCCAGAATGCCGCCTTATTAAAATTTTTTATATATTTATAATTAAAATAGGGGCTGGCATTCAAATCGTTTTAACAGATGTAATCGGACACGCAAGGCTTTGGAGCCCAGGTCAGGAGAGAGACAATGGCTGCTTTAACTCCGGAGGCGGGCTCAGGTTTCTGTTTGCACATGGGCCCAATTTGTACCATTTATGATTAGGTTTAAGTAAGTTGATGTGCTATTTATTTAGGAGAATTGCCATTTCAGAGTATTACCATATTCCCTCTACACCGCGTGGCCGTGTGGCGGCTGCAGTCCAGCCTGCGATGCTGTTCTTACAGCCCAGAGTGTGACCCCCACTGGTCAGAGGCGCCCACAGCAGAGAGACCCGGCTTGCCTGGTGATTCATCAGGGCCTCTGTGTGTGTGTGTGTGTGTGTGTGTGTGTGTGTGTGTGCGCGCGGGCACGTGCATGCACATTCACTCAGTCACATCTGACTCTTTGCGACCCCATGGACTGTATAGCCCACCAGGCTCCTCTGTCCATGGGATTCTCCAGGTAAGAAGACTGGAGTGGGTTGCCACTTCCTCCTCCAGGGGATCTTCCTGACCCAGGGATCAAACCTGTATCTCCTGCGTTTGCAGATGGATTCTTTACCACTGAGCCACCGGAGAAGCCCCATCAGGGTGTCTAGGCCAGTTGATGGCTGTGTTTACAGAGAGAGAGTTTCAAGGTGGATTCTACACCCTGAGGCTTCGGGTGTCGCTAGGCCAGTGCAAGAGGAGTTGAAGTCACTCGGAAGCTCATGTCCCTCCGAGGCTACCCCTTCCATCATCACTCCCCGACATACACAGCAGACAGCGCGGGAAGACGGGGCCCCTGCTTTTCAGGGCCCCGGAGGTAGCTGCTGCCCTGGTCTCTTCCTGAAGCCGCGGGCTCAGCCACCCTGGTCTACCCCGTGAACGTGGACGTCCTTCCCCCCGGCGGCCCCAGGCCCCGCTTCCTCTCCTTGGACCCACCCCCCCCAAATCAAGACCTGACTCCTCCAAAGGCTCCTTTGCCCCCGCTTTCCCCAACCTGGGACACGGTCTATTCCTTCACTGCATTTCCTCATCAGACCTTGACCTCTGCCGGGTGGCCGCTCACATGGATGCCCGCATCCCCTTTGTGAAGCAGTGTGGGGGTTCCCCAAGGATGCCCACATCCCCTCTCCCTTCCTCCTGGGGCAGGCACCGTTATTCACAATTTAGAGATTCACAGTTTAGACGAAACACGTTGGTTTCATCAAACGATTTTCTCGGGCAGTTCGTGTGGGAGGTGGAAACCTGAGAAGAGGTCTGTGTCCCCAGACGAGCTTTTGGCTCTTTCACACCAAGGTCGCATCCCAGGTCGCTCCCACCCTTCCCAACTACCAGGTGCTAAGGGGCCCTAGTGAGTCCAGGTGGCGATTGTGTGGTCAGCACTTTTAAACTAGGGCCAGGCAAGTAGTAGGTGCTACGGTAGCTGCCCGTGCAAGGGAGCAGGCTCCCCCCAGGAACCACCCAGCTGTTGGCGTCCTCTCCTTCACCCACCCGGCTTCAGAGCTGACCCCGCGGCGCTCAACTTCCCAGGCTCTTCTCCCACGAATGGGCAGACTCCACATTCCAGCTGATTCCCGACCCTTCCTCACGCGCTGGGTCGGGTGCCTCCCGGGGAAGTGGCGGGGGTTGCCGAGGGATGGGGGTGCCAGGGTTCGTGACTTTAAAAACCTGCTCTTCACTTTGAGGAAGGCTTTGGTCCCCAGACACCCCTCTTGTTCCCCTTCATGTATGGTTTAACACGTGATCAGCAGCTGGAAATCGCATAAAGATAAATTAATAACCACGACTCAGATGCCTTCCAAGAGAAACAGCTATGATAGGAAAAAAAGGAAAACAGAAGTATGACTCATTCTCTCTGGCCCTCACTACTTCCCATTTTCCTGAAGATAATTACTGTGTTGTTTGCCTTTTAAGTCTTAAAAACAGATAAGGTAAACATTTTCGGGGCGAGGGGGAAACATTACATTTTTAAAAGGGGGTTGGGGGTTCACTTTTATTGCCACGGGGATCTGGCATCCCCATTTTATTTCTGGGGATGGATTTAAAAAAAAAAAAAACAATTATGCAAACAGTTGCTCTGGTCACTCCTCTCCCTCCTGATGGGTTTGGAACGTTCCAGCCTGGGAGATGCGTGGGCCCGGAGCACAGGAAACCCAAAGTCTCCTCTGTCCCCAGCACCTTGAGAGTGAAGTCAGGTGTGGCTGAAGAGTGACAGTGAATTCAAAGTCAGGAGTAAATTCACCCTCTGTTCAGGCACTTCTGTGACAGGGATTAGGCTCCACGTGTCACATGTGAGCCATGTATTGCCTTTGGACCAAAGTGTTCTCGGTCGGGAGGGAATTGAGTGCTCTCTTAGTTATCTGGGATCTAGGCTCTGAGCTACTGTCTATATCTCTAGCTGGAAGTAAGCCCCCAGATCCTGACCCAGACCTCACCCAGAATGCCCTCAGTGAGCCGTGCCTCCTACCATCGGCCTTCCTTCCCGTGTCCACGGGGGCCACACCTGGGGACGTTCATCTGGAAGGTGTCCTTTGATAATCCCAAAGAGCCTCAGTGGTTGCCATGCCTGGGCGGCGGGCCCCTCCTCAAGCCAGCCTTGTGGTTTCCAAGAGGCCCAGTTCCTCTCTCACCACGGGCCCCCCCTCCTCTGCCGGTCACTGGCCACTTCTCTGTAGGACTGAAACGAGAGCTGGCATTAAGGCGTAAAGGCAGCGGGTGGGGATGCTCTAGTAGCTCCTTCACTCAGCAGCAGCTCGTGAGGACAGGCTCTGCGGGGCCCTGCCTGAAGCACAGAGACGATTTGGGAACTAATGGGTGGCCAGAAATTTCCTGCATTAGAAACCAACACCATTCACCGAGCGCTGTTCCATGGGCTTCCCAGGGCCTGAGTCCCTTAGTCCCCATGGCCGCCAAGAAGGCGGAGAGCTGTGTTACCCATGATTTCCACCTGAGGTGCTGAGGGTTGACCAGAAGCCCCAGGGTGCACACCGCTTGTGTCTTCCATGGTTCATGGTTTCAGGGATGGTGATACGGCTCTGTTCATCCCCGTGGTGACTTCTGTAGGCTTTTGTCTGTCTGTTTTGCTACATCAGTTGGAAAATTTTAGATTATCTGCATGAAATTTAAACAAACTGTAGCTATGACTATTGCTCAAAAGAAATGAATTACCAGGGGGATTAGAATGAATAGAACTGATTGGGATGGTTAGAGCTGATTGAAAGGCAAAGCTGATTCTTTTTGGGGTCTAATCCTTCTCTTTCTTTTTACTTCTTCTGTTTCCCTCCCTCTAATTTGAACTTGACATTCTGGCTTCCGTTTACTTTTCCTCCCCTAGGTATGGGAACAGCAAGAGAGAACACGGACTGAATGGGGGAAAGACAGTGAGGAATGGGTCCCAGACAGCCTTTCTGCCCTGGAGGAAATGCGCCTGGTAAAATCCATGAGGCTGCCTGGGCATTAATGGCCCCTGGTGACCCAGAGATCAAACAAGTCACGGAGATTCCAAGAGGGTACAGGGCGGGTGAAAGGGGTGGCAGGGGCAAGGCAGAGCAAGGCCACTTGAAATGGTAGAACATTGGGACCACCCTGACTGCGTCCAGATGAGCTTCTTAGGCATCTGAGCATGTTCGCAGTGGGTCACGGTCCCTGCTGTTCTCATCCTCTTGTCTCTAGCCCCTGGCTCTGACCTGCTCACTGGGCTTCTCCTGTCACTGGGCACATGTTTGGGGGAGGTGCGGAACAGGAGGGTCAGTGCATGGTCAGCCCCAGGCTGCACACACAACTCCTACGCACATGCCAAAGCCCTGTGGCCAGAGTACCCCCTTTCTGTCCCTTTCCTTTGCCAACTACAGCTGCAAAAGCTGAACTTTGGAATTCCTGCTCCTGTCAGACATAACACTTGGTGGCTTGAGAGAAATTCTGGATATTTAGCTTTTGTAGATGTTGCATCAGAGGAAACCTAATATTCAAACCTCCCCCCCTCCCGCAGAGCCTTCCTGGTGTGGGCCAACAGTAACCTCATGCGATGCTAAACAGAAACTCAGTTTCCTGGACTTTTCAAGTTCATTAAACTTTGGACAAATATAACTTTTTTTTTTGTCTCTGATAGTTTGAAAAAAATAAAATCTTCACTGACCCATCAAAAAGGTTCAAAAAACTTTGGAAAACTCAAAGAAGTACTAAAATCACTGCTTCGATGTAATCATTACTCAGAGATCAGAAACCTAAGGATGACATTTTCCACATTTATTAAAATGGATGGGAAAGTTTTTGGCACATGTGTTTTTTTCAGGAAACAATTTTTTTAAAAAGAAATCCTGGTATGATTCTAAGCACAATTGCACACACTCTTACATGTTCTGGATCTGTCGCTTATCCATAAAACATGGTGCTGTTCCCCGCTTCTCCCCCGTTCTTAAAGATGTGAATGTCGTTGCCGTTTGGAAAGCCCCAGATGACGCACAGGTGCACCTTCATTGTTAATGCTTTGCGCCCTTGTAACAATCGCGAGGGCCTTGTCTTTCCAAGTAGTTTATGTTTCAAGTAAAACGTGGGGTGGGCTGGCTGAGTCTTAAGGGGTGGGGAGGAGTTCCAGAACTGTTCACGCCTTAGCAATAATCCTGCAATATATTAGGAAGAAAGTACAAAAACATATGCTGGGGAGGAGGCAGGGCTCCCCGGCCGGCTCATTCATCACATTTCCAGCCCACACCCCAGGGGATGCTCTGCCTTTGGGTCTTCTCCAAGGCCTCAGCACAACCAAGACATTTTCCCACACTGTTTCGCCTTCTTTCCTTTGGAGCAAAGTCAGCACAGGAAAATTCCCTATTTTTGTCTTTGTGGATCAGATGGCAGGCAGAGGAAATTGACCCGATCTGGATGGCTTTGGGGTTCATTTGTTTTTAAACAATCAGTTAACACCAGGGGAGAAAAATTGTCCAAAATCGCAGAACACGTATGTTTTACTCTGGGGGAGTTTAGACGTTAGGAATTAGAATCCACCTGGGACCGATAGAAGTGAGTTTCAAGGCAGAGGCCAGGGTGGGGGACGTACCAGTGTTCAGAGGACAGCAGGCTGTTCCCAGATTTAGTGCCTGCTGCGTGACCATTGAGCCCTGGTCCCTAGTTCTGACTACACACTCCAGGCAGTGTCGCTTGGGCCTGTGAGGGAGCAGCTCTTTCTAGCCAGTCTTTGGGATGATGTGCTAGGATACATGATATTCATGTGAATAACAACAACACCCTTTTCTTCCTCATTAATTGAAGGCTCTGAAATGAATCACTCTTACGGGAAAAATGTGGCAACAATTCCAGAGAAACATGAAATCATATTTCATATTCACTGACTAAATGAAAATTGTTTGAGGAATGGAAGTGAAAGCGTCGTGTACAGAGTACATTCTTTGGAAGTGAAAATATTATTTCCTCAACTGATAAGTGAAGGAGCCAAGATCATGTCCTCATTCTAGAGC
Source organism: Cervus elaphus (assembly GCF_910594005.1). Taxonomy (NCBI): domain Eukaryota; kingdom Metazoa; phylum Chordata; class Mammalia; order Artiodactyla; family Cervidae; genus Cervus; species Cervus elaphus. The sequence goes on along the minus strand of NC_057829.1, from coordinate 90,073,267 downwards.
AGATGGTCCTTGGACCTCTCCCCGCCTCCAAAGCATGGTGTGACCTCTGGGGCCAACTTACTGGGAAAGCTTTGTCTCCTCGGTTGAAGCTCTGGGGTGTTATTAGGTTCACACTTACCAAGGGTTTCCCAGGTGGCGCTAGGGGTAAAGAACCGTCTTGCCAATGCAGGAGACATAAGAGACGTGGGTTCAGACTCTGGGTTGGGAAGATTCCCTGGAGAGGAGGTCATGGCAACACACTGCAGTATTCTTTCTGGAGACTCCCACGGACAGAGGAGCCTGGCGGGCTACAGTCTATACGGTCACAAAGAATTGGACGTGACTGAAACATCTAAGCACGCACATTTACCTAAGCTGTAAATTCACACACAAACACTTGCACACATTAGGACTGCTGGTTAAGCTTCTATAGGGCCAGCTCCAAACCCTGTGATAAATTGTGATAAATGCTGACAGTGAAAGAATAATGTAACTAGGACATTCCCTTCTGTGTCCGTGCTTCCCACAGGTTTCCAGTTTTAAAAATAAAGAAGTCTTGGAGAAAGGAATTAGGATGAGAACAGCAAATCCATCTAAGTATACAACGAAGCCGTTTGTTTAAATCCATTTCTTGCTTGACTGAATGTAGTTGTCAGATAGTCTTTTTGTTCCATTTTGACTTCTTTTGTCTTCAAAAAGAGCCATGGATGCTGGGTTCCATGTGTTCTTACATCCTTGAAAATGTCCATCTCAGACAACATTGAATAGGAAATTCGTGGATGTCATTCTTTGTTCTCTGGCAGTAAGTGTTGCAAAAAAGAAGTAATGTGAAACTCAGCTTCTCCCCGGATGCTGTCCTAACAAAGACTCCTGGGCTTCAAGCAAAATATTAATAACTCAAAATATTTCAAACAGAAAAGGGCATGTGTTGACTGGATCAGTGATTCCAATTTTGTCTGGGTACAGACGCTCAGTAATATCACGAGTCGATGAGTCTATACTCTTTTAAAAAGTGTTTTCTTTTATTTTCACCTGTGTTGGCTGCAGGCTTAGCATGGCTTCCCACGTGCGTGCACACTCAGTCACTTCAGTCATTTCCGACTCTTTGAGACCCCATGGACTATAGCCTTACAGGCTCCTCTGTCCTTGGGTATTCTCCTGGAGTGGGTTGCCTTGCCTTCCTCTAGGGGATCTTCCGGACCCAGGGATTGAAGCTGAATCCCCAGTGTCTCCCGCATCGGCAGGCAGGTTCTTCACCACGAGCACCACTTGGGTCCCAGTGATGACCAGCAGTGACTCCGCAACTGTCCCAGAAAGAGAACCCAAACCAGCCAAAGTCCTGACGCTGAGACTCTGGTCCAGTGTGGCCTGCACCTGCTGGCCCACATGCTGCTGGGTTGTGGATGCAACTGGACAGGCTCGGGGCACATGCCTGACCAGAATCTGCTGAGACGTGTGAACAGTGTGAGAGGGGGTGATTCTCCAAACGATGCATGAGGCATTGCTGCCAGCTTTGTAACCTAAAGTCCTGCAGGATTGGTTTGTCATTTACTTCACGAGCTTCCCTGGTAGCTCAGTGGTAGAGAATCTGCCTACAATTCAGGAAACCTGGGTTCGATCCCTGGGTCAGGAAGATCCCCTGGAGCAGAAGATGACAACCCACCCCAGTACTCTTGCCTGAGAAATCCCATGGACAGAGGAGCCTGGCGGGTTACAGTTCATGGGGTCGCAAAGAGTTGGATACAACGGCGCAACGAGTGTGCACGTGTTCATTACTACATAGCAAAACAGGGTCACAACCCTTCACCTTTGTTTGACGAATGTTGTATTGCCAGGTTGTACCTTGGTTCACAGTTATTTTAGAGAAAATCCTCCAATGCTAACTCATCAAAGGAGCCCTGATAAACATGCCGCCCGAAACGTGGGGCTACAAAGGCAGGAAGTGCAATTTAAGAGAGGGTGTCGCCTTATTCAAAACACAGTTTGTGAATCTATCATATACGAAGTTAAAGGAATTTGGAGTTTTATATGTGCTCACTTTGAATTACATATTCTTGAGCAAAAAATGGAGCCCATAGCAAAACAATATACATTGCCTAACCCTATTATATAAGATAAACCAACTTTTCTATTTCTCTTTTTCTTTCTCATTCTCTTCCTCTTTCTTTCTCATGATGTTAAAAATAAAACAAAAATTAGTATCTATTTCTGCTTTCAGAAAACTACTAAAACAGATTATACACTTGCCTCCTTCACATGCTAAAACCATAAAAATGTGTATCGGACTGATTAGTAAAACAATCATAAAGCAGTAACGTCCAACAATTTTTAATTGAAGTAAAATTCACCAACAGTCGACTGCACAGTCCTTAAGTGTACAACCTGATAATTCTGTACCCCTGTGTAACCAAAGCGTCCATCTGGATGTAGAATTTTTCTGTTATGCACAAGTTTCCCTCCTCTTCCCTATAGCTAATTTCCACTTCCATAGACAACTATGGATTTGTTCTGTCTGTTCCCGAACCTCATGTCAGCGCAGTCACTCAGTACGTATTCTTTAATGCTTAGCACATGCCACTTGTAAAATTTTTAAAATTCCTCCATGTTGCTATATGCATTATTTTTATTTGTAACGCTTAGTAGTGTTAGTAGTGAGAATGAACCACAGTTGGATTGTTCTCTGTTGATGGACATTTGACTTGTTTCCAGTTTGGGGTTATTATAAATATAGCTATAAATAGAGCTGCTATTTACATACACATGGAGGCCGTTTTGTGGTCACATACAGACAGACCTCATAGATACTGTGGGTTTCTTTCTCAACCACTGCAATAAAGCAAATTGTGAAATAAAGTAAGTCACACAAACTTTTGGTTTCCCAGTGCATAGAAGTTGTCTTTACACTATACTGAAGTCTTTTAAGCATGCAATAACATTATGTTTTATAAAACAATGTAAATACTTAATTAAAATTCCTTTGTTGCTAAAAAATGCTAACCACTATCTGAGCCTTCAGTGAGTTGAAGTCTTTATGCTGGTCAAGAGTCTTGCCTCCGTGTTGACGGAAACCTGCTCATCAGTGTGGTAGTTATTGAAGTTGGAGTGGATGCTGCAGTTTCTTAAAACGAGGCAGCAGTGAGATTTGCATTTTGTAAAGAACACAATATATCTCCTGTTGAATCCACTTCTACCATGTGCCCATTACAAAATATTTGGCACTTTATTATTGAATTTTATGAGTTCTTTATATATATTTTAAATATAAGACTTTGACAGACATGTGTATTGTGAATATTTTTTCCCCAATATCCAGTTTGACTATTCATTCTTGGTAGAGTCTCTTGATGTGCAGAAATTGTTAACACTGATGTTCCATTTATGATTTTTTTCCTTTTACTTAGTGCATTTATATTCTCTCTATTAAATCTTGGCCTGACTCAAGGTTGCAAAGATATTCTTATAATTTCTTCAAGAGATTTTAGTTTTAGCTTTTATATTTTGGGCTCATATTAAATGCTCCATCTCAAATTAATTTCTTTTGGTATGTGAGGCAGAATTAAGCTTTAGTTTCCCTATTGTGTTTATCTAACTGTTCTAAAATTGCTTATGACAAGACCATGCTTTCCCCGATGCATGATATGCAACCTTCATCAGAAGTCCTGTGATTGTGTGGACCTCCTTCTAGACTTACCCTGCTCTTTCAATGTTTCTCTATCCGTATGTCAAGACTACAGTGTCCTTCTAATTGTAGCTCATAGCAAGTCTTGGAATCGGGTAGTGAAAACTCTCCTCATCTTTTTGCTTCCCTAGTGGCTCAGTGGAGAAGAAACCACCTGCCAATGCAGAAGGCGCAAAGGACGCAGGTTCGATCCCTGGGCTGGGGAGATTCCCCGGAGGAGGAAAGGGCAACTCACCCTCATACTCTTGACTGGGAAATTCCATGGACAGAGGAACCTGGTAGGCTACAGTCCATGGGGTTGCAAAGAGTTGGACACGACAGAGCGACTGAGCACACATTTTTCTTTAGGATTGTTTTAGTTATCCTAGGTTGTTTAGATTACCATACAAAGTTTAGAATCAGCTTGTTCATATTCGCAAAAATGTTTGCTAGGATTTTCAGTGGGATTGCACAGAAACTACCAATCAGTTGGGAGGAGAACAGACATCTTAATAATATTGAATTTTCTAGTCCGTGAACTTTGTCTCTCTATTTCTCTCAGAAATTGTTTTTATAAAAGTTTTCAGTCAGAGATTTAGCATGGCTTTTATTACATTTGTTCTTAAACATTTTGTTTTTTGATGCTATTGTAGATAGGGCTTTTTAAAAAAATATGTTTTTCATTTCCATGTGGCTAACACAAATAATTACAGTAGATTTGTTTATATTGACCTTATCCTGTGATCTTGTTTAATTGGCCCAGCAGCATTTTTGTAGCTTCTTTAATATTTTCTATGTACATGAAATCATGTTAACTGCAAATAAAAACAGCTTGACTTCTTTCTTCCTCAAATTTTATAGAATTTAAGAACAGATACTGTGCTGCCTTATACCAATCCTACAGGAAGGCATTCAACATTTTGCCATTAAATATAATAATACATGTAGGCCTTATCGGGTGGTGCTAGTGGTAAAGAACCACCTGCCAATGCAGGGTTCATTCATTCGATCCTTGGAGGCGGGCATGGAAACCCACTCCAGTATTGCTGCCTGGAGAATCCTATGGACAGAGGGGTCTGGCAGGCTACAGGCCATGGAGTTGCAAAGAGTTGGACACGACTGAAGTGACTTAGTACATGTCACTGGTTGTTGCTTTGTAGATGCCCTTTTTCAGAATTAACACATTTTCCTTAATTTGTAGTTTGATGTAGTGATTTTGATTTATCATAAGTTGATGTTGAATTTCAACAAATGCTTTTTGTGTCTATTGAAATGATTATTTTTCCCTTTTATTAATGTGATGAATTAAATTGATTGGTTTCAGATGTTAAATCAACCTTCCATTCTTGGGGTAAATCTTACTTGCTTAGGACATATTTTTGTATTATCCTTTCTACATATTGCTGAATTTTATTTCTTAGTGTCTTATTAAATATTTTTATGTATGTTTATGAAGAATGTTTCTCTTTAGTTTACATTTTTGTCATACTTTTCTCAATTTGTGATATCAGAGATACACTGGCCTCAAAAAATGAGTTGGGGAGTGCTCCTTCCTAGTTGATTTTTGGAGAGAGTTTGTGTATGAATGGATTAATTTTTTGGTAAGCTTTTTCTACATTTTTTATTTCAATGATTTCATCTGTTCTTACTTTTATTTCTTTAAGTGATTTGTGTTTTCTTTATACACTAGCTTCTTAAGAAGGAGACTAATATTCACTTTAAATTTTTTTGGGATAGTGTATGCATTTAAACTTGCAAAGTTTCCATTTTGTACTGCTTTTTCTGAATCTCATATGTTTTTGATATGCTTGTTTTCATTATAATTCAGTTCAAAACATTCTATTGTGATTTTTTTCCCTTTGAATACAGTGTTACTGAGAAGTGTATTTTAAATTTTATAAATATTGGATTTTTTAAAATTAACATTTTATTGTTATAATTTCATTTTAACTAGCAAATATGCAGTATAAGATCTTGAAACTTTTTCAGATTTACTGAGATTTTATTTTTATGGCCCTGCATATGGTTCTTCTTGGTGAACATTTCATGGGCACTAAAAAATGATGTCTGTTCATGGCTTTGGATGTGGCATTCTTCTATAAATATCAGTTAGGTCAAGGCAGTTGATAGAGTTGTCCAAATTTTTCATATACCTAATTTGTTATCTAGTGATAATTTCAATTCCTGAGAGAAAAGTGTTAAAATCTCTAACAATGATTTATTTCTCCCTTTAATTCTATCAGTTTTTTATTATTTATTTTGAAACTTTGCTTTTATGTGTATTCACATTTCTTCTTATTATGTCTTCCTCAGAAAAAGACTTTTTATCATTAGGAAATGATTCTTGTTCTTTCTGGTGCTGCATTTGTTCTGAATTCTATGTTTTTGTTATTAACATAGCCACACAAGCTTTCTTAAGCATACATTTTATGCTATGCATTTTTTTATTCTTTTATTTTTAATCTGTCATTTCCTTATACTTAGAATGTAATGCTTGTAGTAATCAGATCGTTAGGTTTTATCTTTTTATGTGACCTGAAAGTTTGTCTTTTGAACAGTGTTTTGTCCATTTATATTTAATGCAATTGCCACTATCTTATTCATTTTCCATTTGTTCCATCAATTTTTTATTCCTTTTTTCCACTTTATCCTCTTTTTTCGAGTTACATAAATTTTAAAAGTTCAACTTTTTACATTCTCTTTTTTAACTAGGCCTGTTGGTGGTGGTGGTGGTGGTGGTTTTCTTCTTTTTGTATTTAGTGGTTACTGTAGAGATTAAATTGTGCGTTTTAACCTAGCGTTGTCTATTTAGGATTAATATTAAACACTTCTGATAAAATATCAAAAATATCAAGTATCATTCCATTTAAATTCACTGTTCTTTATACAGTTGTTTTAATACCTTTTACTATTATATATATTAAAAATTTCATAATATAATGTTGATAGTTTACCATGAAGAAAATAAAAAAAGGAGAATAGTTTCTAATATTTATCCATGTATTGACTGTTCATGGTGCTCTTTATTCCTTCCTGTATTTCCAAGTTTCGTTTTGATATTATCACCATTCATAAGGAACTTTATCATTTTTTATAGTGCATGCATGCTTCCTTAGCTTTCATTTATCTGAAGATGTTTTTACCCTCATTTCAAAAGATACTTTCAATGAATATATATTACAGAATTGACAGTTTTAATTTTTCAGCACTTTAAACATTTCATTACTTTACACACTGGGCTATGTTTTTTGTTTGTTTTCCTGATTAGAAATTAGGAGTAATTAGCTCCATTCTGTGTGTATTTAGTATATTGCTTTTATTTGACTGCTTTCAAAATATTTCTTTTTATCTTTGGTTTATAGAAGCTTTACTCTGACACGTCTAGGTGTGCTTTTATTTTTATTTATCCCGATAAGGCACTGCTGTGCCCCTTAAATCTGTAGGCTGATGCTTTCCACAAAACTTAAATTCTCCAACATACTTAAATTTCTGTTGACTGTTTTTCATTTTGATCACGGGTCACATTTTTCCTGCTTTGTCTCATAATTTTTGATTCTATGCTGATCATTGTATATGACATAAGAGGTGATAATATGTTTTCCTTGAGGTTGTTGAGCCTTGTTCTGGGAGGTGTTTCAATTATTGGCAGATCCCATTGATCCCATCAACTTACCTTTAGTCTTTGTTAAGGTGACTGAATATATTTTGGTTTTGGTCTTAGTTCTAGTATATATATATATTGGGCTTCCCTGCTGGCTCAGAGGGTAAAGCATCTGCCTGCAATGTCGGGAGACCCGGGTTCGATTCCTGGGTCAGGAAGATCCCCTGGAGAAGGAAATGGCAACCCACTCTAGTACTCTTGCCTGGAAAATCCCATGGACAAAGAAGCCTGGCAGGCTACAATCCATGGGGTGGCAAAGAGTCGGATACGACTGAGCGACTTCACTTTCATTTTCATTTTCTAGAATATAACTCTCTCTCTCATTCTGTGTGTATCTGTCTACCTAGATACAGATCTCCAGAGAGAAAAAGAGAGAATATAAACATACAATGCTTTTTCAATTAAGGAGGTTATGTTTACTTTTTCACCAATGATTAAAATTATTAAGAATAAATAAAACTACATAGAACATTTATAGGAAAGAATTAGAATTCTGCTAAAAGATTCAACATGGAAACATGTCTTATACTTAGAATGAATAGATCCTTTGGCAATAGAAATTAAATATAATCCAAGTAAAAACTTCTATTGGAATTTTTTACTTTGTCAGACTCCAGATTTAAAAAACATATTGTTCTTCCATAAATAGAAAAGTCCAAAGATGGAAAATTCATGAGGTAAAAAAAAATCTATCCAGATGTTATATGTATTATGAAGCTTTAGTAAGATAAAGGATTTGAAACTTAGTATAAAAATAGAACAATAGAATAAAAAACAATATAATAAAATGTAATATAAAAATAGAATAAGAGATGTATAAAAACTCTAACACATATATAAATGTTACATATGATAAATGTAGCATTTAAATGCAGTGAGAAAGATAAATTATATAGGAAACATTGTTGAACAAATAACTAACCATTTAACTAGAAAAAAAATTCAACCTGGGGCTCCTGGTTCATACTTTATATACCAATGTAAATTCCATATGGATCATAAATTTAAGGTGTAAAATCCAATTTAAGAACAAAACATGTAAGAATTTTATTTATATAACTTCAGTGTGGAAAAGAACTTGGTTAGCAGGAAACGAAATCCACAAACAGCAATTAAAAAAAACTATAAAAATTTACTGACTTGGCATCAAAAATTACCCAAAGTAAAAATATAAATAACAAGCTGAGAGCAAAGATAATTTTACCAGGTAAACAATAAATACATATCTTCCTTTCTTGATATGTAAAGAGCTCTTAAAGGACATTTGGAAAAAGTCATTATCTAATACACAATTGTGTAAAAGACTTGAATAAACATTTCATGGATGAGTCAGTCAGTCAGGTCAGTCATTCAGTCATATCCAACTCTTTGCGACCCCATAGACTGCAGCACACCAGACCTCCCTGTCCATCACCAGCTCCTGGAGCTTGCTCAAACTCACGTCCATCGAGTCAGTGATGCCATCCAACCATCTCATCCTCTGTCGTCCCCTTCTCCTCCTGCCTTCAATCTTTCCCAGTATCAGGATCGTTTCCAATGAGTCAGTTCTTTGCATCAGGTAGCCAAAGTATTGGAGTTTCAGCTTCAGCATCTGTTGCTCCAATGAATATTCAGGACTGATTTCCTTTAGGATGGACTGATTCGATCTCCTTGCAGTCCAGGGGACTCTCAAGAGTCTTCTCCAACACCACAGTTCAAAAGCATCAATTCTTTGGTGCTCAGCTTTCTTTATAGTCCAACTCTCACATCCATACATGACTACTGGGAAAACCATAGCTTTGACTAGACGGACCTTTGTTGGTAAAATAAGGTCTCTGCTTTCTAATATGCTGTTTTGATTGATAATAGCTTTCCTTCCAAGAGCAAGTGTCTTTTAATTTCATGGCTGCAGTCACCATCCGCAGTGATTTTGGAGCCCCAAAATACAAAGTCTGTCACTATTTCCACTGTTTCCCCATCTATTTGCCATGAAGTGATGGAACCAGATGCCATAATCTTAGTTTTCTGAATGTTGAGCTTAAATCAACTTTTTCACTCTCCTCTTTCACTTTCATCAAGAGACTCTTTAATTCTTCGTTTTCTGCCATAAGGGTGGTATCATCTGCATATCTGAGGTTATTGATATTTCTCCTGGCAATCTTGATTCCATCTTGTGCTTCATCTAGCTCGGCATTTTGCATGATGTACTCTGCATAAAAGTTAAATAAGTAGGGTGACAATATGCAACCTTGATGTACTCCTTTCCTGATTTGGAACTAGTCTGTTGTTCTATGTCTAGTTCTAGCTGTTGCTTCTTGACCTGCACACAGATAACCACAATGATGTGATCACTCACCTAGAGCCAGACATCCTGGAATGTGAAGTCAAATGGGCCTTATGAAGAATCACTATGAACAAAGCTAGTGGAGGTGATGGAATTCCAGTTGAACTATTTCAAATCCTAAAAGATGATGCTGTGAAAGTGCTGCACTCAATATGCCAGCAAGTTTGGAAAACTCAGCAGTGGCCACAGGACTGGAAAAGGTCAGTTTTCATTCTAATCCCAAAGAAAGGCAATGCCAAAGAATGTTCAAACTACTGCACAATTGTACTCATCTCACAAGCTAGCAAAGTAATTCTCAAAATCCTCCAAGCCAAGCTTCAACAGTACATGAACCGTGAACTTCCAGATGTCCAAGCTGGATTTAGAAAAGGCAGAGGCACCAGAGATCAAATTGCCAACTTTCATTGGATCATCAAAAAAAGCAAGAGAGTTCCAATATCATGGATAAAGAAATACAAATGATTTTAAACTTTGGGTAAAAAGCTTCATTCTTTATTAAAAATAAAAATTCAAATAAGGCACCATTTCTATCTCTTAGATTTATAAAACATTTAAAAAATCTTAACACATTGTGTAGATCAAGTTGAGTGAAAACCAGCATTTTGTACAATTTTAATGGCACTTCTCAGGTGACACAGTGGTAAAGAATCTACCTATCAATTTGGGAGATGTGGATTTGATCCCTGGGTCAGGAAGACCCCCTGGAGGAGGAAATGGCAAACCACTCCAGTATTCTTACCTGGGAAATCCCATGGGCAGAGGGGCCTGTGGGGATGGGGGTGGGGTTCAGTCCATGGGAAAGAGGAACCTAGTGGGCTACAGTCCATGGGGTCACAAAGAGTCTGACATGACCGAGCATACACATTTTTCATGAAGATGTATATTTTAGCTTCATCTTCACATACAATTTGATCTCTTTACCCAGGAATTCTCCTTAAGTACCCACCAGAAAAGAATGCTCATTTTAATTGCAGAAAAAGGTTATAAAAAATAGTTGTCCAATAACAGGGTGTTCTTTAAGTAATTTTTGGTATATCTATAAAGCAGGAGAGAAAAAATAAGATGTACAGGCATATGCCCTGATAAGGAACCAAGTTGTATTTTTAATTGAAAAAATAAGGAAGAGTACAATATGCATACTATATTACATTTGTGTAAATAAGCAAGGTCCACACAAATATGCTTGTGTGTCCTTGAAGGATACGCAAGAAACCAGTAGTGATAGTGACCTCTGACTGTGAAGTTTCACCGCTAGGGAGGGAGGGAGACTTCCTTTCTGGTTGTACTATATTCTACAGTTTAATTTTTTGTAATGTATATAAATTACTTTTTATTAAATATTTTAAAGCGCTATTTATGAGTCCCTTTCCAAGTCTGACATTCTAGGAAGCTATGGTCATGAAATTGTAATGAGGCAGTGAGACTGGACAGAATCTGAAAGATTTCAGGTCAGCGAGTATGTTGGGAGTTTAGAAAACTTAATGAGGTTTATTCTGAGTCAATTTGTAAACAAGTTACTAGTACTCATTTCATAGTATTTGTAGGATTTTGAACTATGAATAACTGTGCTATGAATCATATATCCACATTTACATGCCAGTTAGATTCATTGCTTTCTCTGTGACAGTGAAAATACTGTGTAAAATATTTTGACATCTTGAATGTGATTGAGCTTCCTTCTATAAGCTGAAGGGTATCATTCATACCAGCCACTTCTTGGCTTCCTTGCTCTGCTGACATCTGCTTCTCTACAAAGGGGGATGTTATTCTGAGCGCGACCAACCGGAATCATGAGATGTTATAAATCTCATCCACAATATTCATTGTATTCACTGATTAAGAGGTGTTAAGTGTAAAACATTGTTTGGTCATCCTAGGACATTGAATTCATTACTCTGGACAAGGGGGCACAGTCCACAACACCGGGGTCTGTCCCTCTCCGAGAGCGACCAGCGGGGCCAATGGGCTTCCACAGAATCTGCCTGCCAAAGCAGGAAACACAGGAGACGTGAGCTCCATCCTTAGGTCAGGAAGATCCTCTGGAGAAAGGAATGGCTACCCACTCCAGTATCCTTCCCTGGAGAATCCCACGGAAAGAGGAGCCTGGCGGGCTACGGTCCATGGGGTCGCAAAGAGTCGGTCATGACCAAAACGACTTAGCACACGGGCAGGGTAGCAGATGGCACAGTGGCCTTCTCTGTTGTCCCTGAATTTCCAGGGCAATCACTCCAAGGCTACTAGCTGTCTTCATGAGTCCTATTTATTTCTTGCCTTACTATTCAGGGATCAAGTCATCACTGGCCAGCTTCAGCCCAGCAAACCTCTGGTCACTGAGCTGATGCTCTGCTGTGGTCCCCACACTCCGGGGGCCACCCAGATTCCGGGTGCCCAGCTCAGGGAGCTTCCAGGCCACTCGGGGACAAGCATGAGACCCAGCGAGACACAGTAACTTAGAGCTACAGCAGCTCGGAATCAGGTCAGCTCTGAAATCCAAGGAAGGAGAAGCCCTAGAGAGGGTGGAGTTTAGAAAACACTGTGAGTTCATCAGAGAACTTCCAGCTTCATCCCAGGTGCCGACTCTGGTTTTGTACCTGGAGTGGTCTTCCCAAAGTGAGAGGTGGTCGATTCTGCAGTAGCTGAGCTCTCGGAGGAGAGGCCGTGCTAAGGGTCTGGGGGGAAGGTCAAGACTTTGAAGAACGAGACTGTGCATGTGGCTTCGTCCTCCAGACTGAAGGGGTACCTGCCCAACATCCCATCCGAACACCTGGGTGAAGAATCTGGAGAACTGTCTCAGGCCTGCTGATGCAGAGGCTCTGGGCTTGGGCAGGGGGGACATGCATCTTAACCAGAACCCAGGGGATCCATATACACCAGAGCCCCCAGCTTCAGAATTGTCAGGACCAGCTTCCCTGAGCTGGGAGTCTGTGCTTCCTGGCTCCTCCCAGTGGTCACTGAGTGATAGGAAGTGTCTTCTTTCTAGAGAGGAGGCCCAGGCATGGAAACTGAGATGAGTTCTGATTCTCCCCAGCCAGGAAGTTCAGTTCAGTTCAGTTTGGTTCAGTCACTCAAGTGTGTCTGACTCTTTGTGACCCCATGGTCTGCAGCTCACCAGGCCTCCCCGTCCATCACCAACTCCCAAAGTTTACTCAGACTCCTGTCCATTGAGTCGGTGATGCCATCCAACCATCTCATCCTCTGTCGTCCCCTTCTCTTCCCACCCTCAATCTTTCCCAGCATCAGGGTCTTTTCAGATGAGTCAGCTCTTCACATCAGGTGGCCAAAGTTTTGGAGTTTCAGCTTCAGCATCAGTCCTTCCGATGAACACCCAGGACTGATTTCCTTTAGGACGGACTGGTTGGATCTCCTTGCAGTCAAGAAGGAGGGCAATTCGGTGTCCCGAGTCCCTCTGTGGATTAATCTTGTTTGCTTGAAGGGAAAAGTGTTTTTTATGTTAATATTATCAGGAAGACTCAGGTAGAGGAGCAGGAGGCAGAGAAGGAGTGATGGGGGGTGAGGCCAGACATGTATTCACTTTAGAGACATCGCCCGAGCACGTGCTCTGGGCCAGGCAGTTTTGCACGTGCCCAAGGACGGAGGGCAGGAGGAGAAGGGTGAGGCAAGGGATGAGAGGGTCGGATGGCATCACCGACTCGATGGACATGAGCTTGAGCAAGCTCCGGGAGACAGTGAAGGACTGGGAAGCCTGGTGTGCTGCAGTCCATGAGATTGCAAAGAGTTGACATAACTTAGCGGACTGAACAACAAAAAAAGCCAAGGCCTGAGTTCTGAGATAACAGAGCCTGGTTTGCTTCTCACAGGACCAGAGGGGACAGCAGGCCCACAGCCAGCAGACACTGCCCCAGTCGCCCTCTTGGTTCACAGGCCAGCTGAGCGCCAAGGTCCACTCTTACCTGCTTTTGTTCCGTCCGATCCTTGCCTCTCTGAGTGGAGCTGGGACACCGAAGGTCTGTGTCCCTCTCCACTTAGGATTCCTTCCAGGTCATTTGGAATTCATTCCCGGGACTGGCTCCAGATAGAGTCGCATACCTCAGAGCACTGGAACGCTCACGGATGTTGCTGTTTTAACCGTTTTCTGCAAACTTTATGTGTCCTAAGTTTGCTAGGCCCCAGAGCTTCCTAAGTGCCTGATTTGAGGAGTGGTAAGTTTTGCAGGGAAGATAAAGCAGAACAAAAGGGAACACGTTGTTTTTGCATTAAGCTGTGGACTTGCTCCCAGTTCTCTTGGAACATGGCCTCTCTCATGTAATCTGCTTTCAAACAGCCCTGAAGTGGCCCAGCACAGATGTGTGAATGAGCACCCGCCAGTCTTTGGGCGCCGGTTGTAAAGGTGGCACCAGCTCACAGCAGGCTGCCCTGCAGAGAGGTGCAAACTAATATCACCCCCTCCTTCCACTCCTGGCCAGGTGCTTGGGCTCTTTCTAGCTGATTTTCCCAAGATGACTTCAGCTTGGACGCTTCCAGTTCAGCTTGGCCAAGCTGTATCCATCCGATTGTCATCAACGTCACCACCGCCATCCGGGGGTATTTCCTGTGTGCCTCTTGCCAACTGTTGCCAATTCTACTAATGTCCTTGACTGGCTGTCATGTGCCAGACCCTGTGCTAAGCTCTGGGCAGAGGGCCACAAATAGCTTTCTGGCTCAAGGAGCCCAAGCTGGAAGGATCAGGGTAATGTGCAAACACAGCATTTCAGAATAACACAAATCGCGGAATGAACTGGATGTTACAGGGACAAAACAGGATCACTTAGAGGTGATCGAGGGCAGTGATGTCCAGGAAACCTTCTCAGAGCAACAGTGCCCAGAGAAGGATTAGTCAGGATGAGCTAGGCAAGGGAAACCAAAGAGTTCAGAAAATTCTCCAAGGGCATCGACACTTGGGTCCAAGGTCAAAATCAGAACCGGGAAGAAACTCCATCTCTATTTCTGCTGTGGGTCAGAAACAGGATGGGAGTTTGGCTGAGGCTCTGGGTTCCTTCCTACATGGACCAGTGAGATTTAAGTCATGTGCTTTCTCCCAGCGTGAATCCTCATGGCTCTGGACCTTCTCAGGAGAGTCTCAGAGAACCCCTGCCAGCATCTCATCCCACCCTGCCCTATCTAGGGGCCCCAGAAGCAAGGTCCAGGGAGCCAGGCTGGTCCAATCTGGAGAGAACCGTGGATCAAGATCATAAGGCTCTCTCTGGTTTGGCTTCGGTTTGGCATCACTACACAGCGTGGGCCTTCCAGTTAGGAAAATGAACAGTTATCTAAGTTCATCTACTATCTAGCCCATACTAACATATCCCTGACCATCCCCAAAGTGTATTTTACGTTTTCTCTTTCGGACAGAAACCCATTAAGGATCATGTTGTTGTTGTTCAGTTGCCCAGTCATGTCGGATGTTTGCAACTCCATGGTCTGCAGCATGCCAGGCTTTCCTGTCCTTCACCATCTCCTGGAATTTGCTCAATCCATGCCCATTGAGTCGGTGATGCTATCTAACCATCTCATCCTTTACCACCCTCTTCTCCAATTGCTTTCAATCTTTCCCAGCATCAGGGTCTTTTCCAATGAGTCAGCTCTTCACAACAAGTGGCCAAAGGATTGGAGCTTCAGCTTCAGCATCAGTCCTTCCAATGAATATTCAGGGTTGATTTCCTTTAGGATTGAATGGTTTGAACTCTTTACTGTCCAAGGACTCTCAAGAGTCTTCTCCAACACCACAATTTGAAAGCATCAGTTCTTCAGTGCTCAGCCTTCTTGACAGTCCAGCTCTCACATCTCTACATGACTACTGAAAAAACTAAGGATTATGAATGGCTTTTCATTATTATAACTTCTTAGTGTCTTTTAATCTAGGATATGTCCCCCTGTTTTCATGACTTTTTTCAGACCAAGTTTTTTTTTAAAGGGCTTTGTTTATAGAAACTCCTATTCTGGAGGCTGCTTGATGGCTTCCTTGTGGTAGTTTAATTTGTTCTTCTATCCCCTATGCTTCCAGTAAACTGTAGGTAGGTCTAAAGCCTTGATTCAGTTAAACGTGCTTGGCAACAATAGTTGAATGTCATATCCCTGCATTTCATGGGCACATGGCAGATTCTCCCACAATTATTGATGCTGCTCAAGATAATAACTGTCATGTCTTTCCCTAATGAAGATGCATTTTTCCTTTTGAACTTGGAGGGGGGCAGTTAGCAATATGTGATTGTTCTTTCATCTAATTGTTCCAGCATCTATTGTTAGCTCTTGCTTCTTGAATCAATTATTTCTTTGGTGAATGGAAAATTGTGATCTTTTTCTTTTTTTAAAGGAATGAGCTTTTCTTATATTGAATATGATTACGAAATATGACATTGTCTTTTTATTTCTGGTTGTTGTATTTTATTTATCATGCTTATGTATTATAGACTAGCTTCTAATGGTCTGTTCTGATGAACAAAACCACACGAATTCTAAAGGCATTTTTGTGCCTTTGGGCCAGCATTCTTTAAGGAACAAATCCTAAAAGTAGAGATGAAGTTCTATGTAAGGAAAGTTCATGAAAATTGCTCGAATTCTCACCAGAAAGGCTGAACTGAAGCCTTCTGTCTCCAGCAGCAAGGCTTGCACCCTGCTGTCCTCTGGGCCTGCCCAGTGCAAGAGAACCATAGTTCTCAGGGGGTGGACAGCAAAAGTCGACAGTCCTCGTATGAAAATGAGGAATGTTTCATAAATAGAGAGAGAAAAAAGAAAAAGGAAAAAATACAATGCTGATTGAACTCAACAATTCACAAAACGGTGTTCTTCAGAATTCTCTTTCCTGACCAACAGTCACCTATAATGAGAGTTTTCTCCTAGCCCCTGCTCCTTCTCAGGTGACTACATGCTGGTGCTAAGTCACCTCGGTCGTGTCTGACTCTTTGAGACCCCAAGGACGGTAGCCCGCCAGGCTCCTCTGTCCATGGGATTCTCCAGGCAAGAATAATGGATGGGTTGCCAAGCTGGGAGATCCTGTATGGGATCTTCCCAACCCAGGGATCGAACCATGTTCCCTGCAGGCAGATTCTTTACCACTGAGCCACTGGGGAAGCCCCGCAAGAGACTATAGTTCCTTCTAAAGAAAGAACTGCCTCTGAAGGTGACCACTTTTGCCTTCTGTTCCTCTTTCTTTTTTACATCACACACACACACACACGTCCCCCCAGGTTATGAATTACCATGTATTCACATCTTTATTAATAATAAGTTACTATCATCTTTATTATTATCATTGATGCTCAACTCTGTCCTGAATGTGGCCAGTGGGCATCCCTTCACACTGGCCCTGGTGTGCTTGTGACAGGACTCCGTTTGTGTCTGAATTCTTTCTCACTCTCTCACAGGAAAAGACATCCCACCTCACCCTGTGCTTTCCTTACCCCAGAGCAGGAATGAGCATCAAGTCCTCGTTTCTGTAGAACTGGGAACAGCATTTAGGAATCAAAGTCGAGATGCTGAATGTGGTCCCTGATACTGGGCTGTCCTTGCCTTTGGGGTTTATTAATGGATAAAGCGAGTTCATCTGGATATTCCAGCTCAAATTTTGGGCTTCCCAGGTGGCCCCAGTGGTAAAGAACCCACCTGCCAATTTAGGAGATGCAAAAGACTCAGGTTCAATCCCTGGGTTGGGAAGATACTCTGAGGAGGGCATGGCAAACCCACTCCAGTGTTCTTTCCTGGAGAATCCCATGGACAGAGGAGCCTACAGTTCATGGGATCGCATAGAGCCAGACATGACTGAAGCGACTTAGCATGCATGTTCAAATTTTACATTGCAAGATATTCCTTTGTTGTTCAGTCACTCAGTCATGTCCAACTCTTTGCAACCCCATGGGCTGCAGCCTACCAGGCTTCCCTATACTTTACCGTCTCCTGGAGTTTGCTCAAACTCATGTCCATTGAGTTGGTGATGCCATTCAACCATCTTGTCCTCTGTTGTCCCCTTCTCCTGTCCTCAATCTTTCCCAGCATCAGGGTCTTTTCCAATGAGTCAGCTCTTTGCATCAGGTGGCTGAAATATTGGAGCTTCAGCTTCAGCATCAGTCCTTCCGACGAATACTCAGGGTTGATTTCCTTGTTCTTAACCTCTTTGAATTTATATATCATTTTGCATGGAAAATGTTTGTTCCTACTTTTTAACTTTATCATTCAACATTATTACACTGCTTCAAAATTTCTGTGTGAACCTCCTAGTCTCTGATAGGTGAGAAATGGTACTTTCAGTATCATCTGAATTTGCACTTCTCTTACTGTGAGTGAAGTTGAATATCTTGCTTATGTTTCAGGGCAATTTCCCTTTCTTTACCTATGAACTGCCTGATCAGGTCACATGCCTGTTTTTCTACCCAGTTTTTGCTCATTCTTTTTCTCTATTTTAAGAGAGCTTTCTCTAGATCAGGGCTAAACCTCCTAGTTTTTGACAGAAGATGTGAGTATGTTCCTCTGCTCTGTCACTGTTTGTGAGTGTTTGCTTGCAGAGGTTTTTATTTCCTAAAAAAAGATAAGTGGACTGTTACTGGCCGAAATGGCCTACCAATAAGCTGTGGTACAAATACAGTGTCCAAGGAGCAGGATGAACACTAGAGGTGAGCTCTCATTGGTGCAGCTGGTGTATTCAAGGTGATGCGTGGCTCGAGTCTTCTGAGAAGCTCCCACCTGCTCAGAAGAGGTACAAGACTCCACTAAGTCCCTGGGCTCTGCCCCAGGAACCTTTTTGACTGAACCTTGGGCATAATCCCCGGCTCCATCCATTAAGTTTGGAAGAATTCTGGTTGCTGGACACCAACCAGTAAGATGACTCAGTCCTGAACCAAGGGATGTGCTCATGTTGACTTTGAGTGAAGCCTTCACAAAAAATGCTACTGCTCACCCAAAGAGCAGAGTGCTGGGCCTCCTGGGCTCCCGGGGAGGTTGTACGAGCTGTCTTACACTTGTTTGCTACCCGATGTTTGTTTGGTAAGTATATTTGTGTGGCTGTATCAATCCACTCTCCAACAGGAGGAAGATGGTACCCACACAGAAGGATTGGAGTTGAGGAGGGAGACAATGTCATTAGTGAGAGAGGACAAGTGTGGGCAGAGGAGAGCTCACCAGTCTGGGAGTCCTAGGCCGGGAGCAACTGAATGGATGCCACCTGTTAGCCTAAAGCATCCAGGGAATAGCAGATCCTGCAACTGGGCCTCAGGAGGGAATTCGCAGGGAGAAGGTTACTTTGAGAGCAGCAGTGAGGTTCAGTCACAGGACAAAGGCTGTCCAGAGTGACTTTTCAGAGCAGGAGCCAGGGGAAGGTGTACTTGGCTGTGCTCCCTTCCTCCCTCTGACGTTGTGTTAGATCCTGAAGTCAGCGAGGGTCCAGAGGGCGAGGGAGCACCAGCCATCAGCCTTCTGGGGCAGAGCTGGCTGCAGAGGATGACTGTTCGTCAGTCAGTCGTGTCCGGCTCTTTGTGATCCATGGACTGTAGCCCGCCAGGTTGCTCTGTCCATGGCATTCTCCAGGCAAGAATGCTGGAGTGGGTTGCCATGCCCTCTTGGAGGGGACCTTCCCCACCCAGGGATCGAACCTGGGTCTCCTGTGTTGCAGGCGGATTCTTTACCACTGAGCCACCAGGGAAGGTGATGAGAGCAAAGCGTTAATGATTCTCCCATGATCCTCCAGGAGGGACCTCAGAGGTGCCCATGAGTCACTCACACAGGTCAGTTTGTGACACGCAGCTGCCGGGGAGAGGGGTCGGGGGGGAGAGTCTGCAGTGGGAAGGACTATACACTAAGAAGATGCTCCAGGAATGGAAGCCGGGCCCGTGGGGCTGTACCAGGAAGCATGGGTTCCTGGGGGACTGACCAGACTCAGGGATGGGTATGGAGTCAGGGCTTTAGAAACGTGAAGATGTTCTGGAAGTTTAGGTGTCCCACAAACACAACATGGAAGCCAGGAGGGGATGGCTTTGGGGGTAGAATCCAGGGAGCATCCTGGTGGCTGAGAGGTAGGAATAGATGTGCTGGAACTTGGGGACAAAATTGGACTGTCACGCCTACGGTGGTGACAAGTGTAGCAATGGATGGTCTTGAGCTCATGTGCTCATCTGGGGAGAATTAGAGATGGGAGACATAAGGGCAAAGGGAGGATCACCCCTGAGATACAGATAAAGATAGAGATGGGGGTAGATATATCCCCCCACCCCCGGCCTTTCAATGATCTGGTCAACGTGATCTAGTCAAATATTGATCCAGGCCACTGTGTGTCAGATGTGGGTGGATACTGGCCCTCAGGAGAGGAGCAGAGAGCAAACGCTGGGTCCCTGTATTGCAGTGGGGGACAGAAGAGAAAGATGAATAACTACAGTACGTGGTGGGTTGGATGGACAGTGACAGGCAGGGCATGGTTGACTAGAACGCCCGTGTGCTCCACCCGCCACCACCGGTGTGCAGGAACTGGGCATGTGAGAGCCATGAGGGATGAGAAAGAGAGGCAGGCCAGCTGCGTCCTCCCACAGGAGGCCAAACAGGCCCGGGGAACGGTGGCACTTGACCGAGAGGACTCAACACGCTCTAGGCGGTGTTGGCCTCGACCGCAGGCTTGGGCTTCTGAGCCCCCAGCCCCTCCCACTGCACTACGTGCTGTCTCGTCGGGTACGAGGTCGGGAGTAAGGAACACAGAAGCCCCTCGCAGCCACATGGTTATCAGGACTCCCAGCATGGAGGCAGGAAGGATTTGCTGACTTTAAGAATATTCTGCCCCCCAAACTCTAAATTAGAGGTAGAGTTCTAAATTCCAGTGATTATTACTAAGCAAGCACTTAAAATTCTCTGAGTGGATGGCCCTCCCAAATGTCTCTGGTTTGACATTGGACTGGGATTTTTCTGTTTAATTTACAGAGGCTCTGCCTCTGGGGCCCTGAGGGAGTGGGCTTCTCTTGCCCTCTGTGAAGCTCTCCTCTGCCTTGCAAAGAGCAGGAAATGATTTTCCTCGAGTATCTTTTTGTCCATCTGTGCTCAGCCTGTGCAGTGGTCACCTCTACAGATCCAAGAAAAGCTAGAAACCTACTTGATTAGCAATAAAATTCCTGGGAGGTAGATCCCGGGAAATGTAGCCTGCATCCCCTGGGGGCCACCCCGTGGAGTAAGGTTTGGATCAGGTTCAAAAGACGTGAAACAAACTTCCCAACAGCCCTTGTCCGCTCTTCTGGCCCTCCACCTCCTCTCGTTGGAGAATTCTTTTGACACTGATCTGCAGTCAGGACTCAAAATTAAATTCTTCTGCATTATTAAATTGAGTATTTGGCTTAATATTTTAAAATCTGAGACCAATGGAGACCCAAAAGCACTCCATCAGTGCCTCGCGTTCCTGTTGAAATTAAAAGCTTGCTGGAGAAAGTGCCGCTGAAGGATGGCTGCAGAGCATTCCCGGGTGGCCCCCGCCTGTTTATGGGTCTCTGAGCATTTCTTTCCAAGCTCATGTTCTAAGCTCCCTCGAACCTCTTGAGCATATTCACCAAAATGGAACTGCAAAGTGCCAAAATTGGAATCCATCCTTTTATTTTCTTCTTCTTGGGTCCTCTAACACGATGTAACTGTGAGACTGTGTTCCAGCCAGCCGGCTCAGACCCCTCGAAAAGTCTGCATGTAATCAAACCGCAGTGAAGGCATTTGGACCCTTACTTTGTATTTCAGCAGCTCATTTGGCTCTCAACTCTGAAAAAGTGCAAATTTCCTGTTGGCTTGGAATTAGTTTCAATTTTTTTTTTTTCTCCTCCTCCAAGACAAATCAAATGAGAACCTTCAGGATATCCTACACATGGAAGCTTGAGCTCATAGATCAAACGCCTCATTTGCCTTTCCTGGTGATATTTTTTCTCCATGTAAAATTACAGCAGAACTTGGCAACCGGGCCCCTGGATAGAGTTCCTGGGAAATATGTCAATTTTATGTCTAATTTTTATTACTGGGATCGGGGTGCTGTGTGGATTTAAATGCAGCCCACAATCTTAGTAATTCCATTGGTCTATTTGCTTGGTGGATTTACTTCTGAATCCTTCGACATGGCTTTTTTGGTTTTTCATTTCTATCTAGCCATACATGTTTAAGTTTATACATAAAAGAGACAATGCTCGGCGGTACCCATTATGAATAAGGAAATGGTGCTTCCTTTTTTGGTTGGGTGATGATGATCTAATACATTCCTTCCATCCAGCCCTGCAAAGACCCTTCTTAAAGTAAAGTCACTTATGCACCCTCTTCTTTCTTGCAAGACATGGCAGCAACTGAGGGATTAGAAGCACTTTAACCATCTTGCATCTCCGTTTGGTCCATGTGACTTTGGTATTTAGATTCAAACCAACACCCTCTGAACGGAGCTTGAGCTGGAAACACAGCGGGCCCCTGCAGCCACTTTGTCACAAGGGCTGGATTTCTTGCAGCGCGGTCCAAGGTGCACGGACCACCCAGGCGGTCTGCCTGGTGGTCCTCAGGTAGTGCATCGCTGAAGGGGGCAAAGCTCAGGAAAGAACAGTTTCTTCCTTTCGAGGTTGTGAGTAAATATGAACGACACCCATATTCTAATGAACTGCTACATTTGAAAGCCCATCATCAAGACAGGCTTCCAGAGGTGCTGCCCTGTGTCCAAGGTCACAGAAACGAGCGGCACAGGATTTGAACTTGGGTTCGTCCCCAGAGTCTGATTGCGTGTTTTGAAGAGTGGTCCTTGAAGTTCTCAAAGTAGAGAAGACTGCTACAATTGGTACAGTTAACTGTACTTATTTATTTAAAGCATTTAACTTGCTTAGCCTTCTGGCTGCAAAAGTTACACATGCTCTCTGCTCAAAGCTGGGCAAGCTTTAAAAGAGTGTGAAGAAAGGCAGAGATGGAGCAGCCATACTTGGAAGGGCTTCCTTTTGCACTGATTGATTAATTGGGCATAGGACTTGGTATTCCCCTTCTAACAGGTTTTCTCCTATTACCAAATATTGGGCAGTGGTGGGGAGCTGATAAGTGGCATTCAGTCCTGTGGGTGTTCGATCACCCATTTCATAAGCCCACTGTTAGGGGCATTTAGGTTGTTTTTTTTTTTTTTAAATTGGAAGATAACTGCTTTACAATATTGTGCATGCTTCTGCCATGCATCAGCAGGAATCAACCACAGGCGTACATATGTCCCCTCCGTCTTGCTCCTCCTCACCTGTCACCCCATCCCAGCCCTCTAGGTCGCCATGGGGCCTCTGTGTGAGCTCCCTGCATCCTGCAGCAAACGCCCACTGGCATCTGCTTCACATGTGGTCATGTATGTGTTTCCACGCCACTCTCTCCACTCCTCCCGCCCTCTCCTTCCCCCACTGGGTCCAGGAGTCCCTTCTCTATGTTTGCGTCTCCACTGCTGCCCTGCAGATAGATTCCTCATTACCGTCTTCCTAGGTTGCATCTGGCTTGTCACTGTTCCTCAGGGAGCGTCTTAACATGTGTAAGTCCCCTGGTCCACTCTGACTGAGAGTCAGGATGTAGCAGCCCTTTGTTGAGGGGAGGTGTTTACACCCTTTTTATATTTTATTATCAAATTGCCCTCCAAAATGGTGATAACAATAGGGCTTCTGCCAACAGTCTGCAAAATGCCTCCTTTCACCAAACCTTCAAAAAAGCTTAATTAAAAATTTAAAATAGTGATCATGGATTAAGCAAATTGTTTCATCCCCATTTCCTTCACTGGCAGCTAAGTTGAACATTTGTCATGTTGTTGACGACCTTATTTCTTATTTTGTGAGTTGATTGTTTATTTTCCCATTAGTTTATTCATCTTTTATTGCTTTGCAAAAAAATCTTTATTTAGTAAGCATATTTACTTTTTGTAAAGTGATAGGAGTAATTTTCCCAGAATGCAGTAGTCTTTTCTTGTTGTCTTTATAATGTTTCCTTTTCATATTTAATTAAGGCAGTTAGATCTGTCTCTTTCATTACGATTTCTTTCTTTGTGTCATGCTGAGAAAGACTTTCCTGCTCTGAGATCAGTAAAATGGTAATCTACACTGTGTTCCAGTTCTTTTAAAATTTTTGTGATTTATATTTTATCTTTTCATCTAACGTGTATAATAGGATATACCATGAGATAAAGATCTGTTTTTTTTTTCTTTTTCTTTTTAAATAATTAAGGAATTATACCAGCACTTTAAAAATCATTATCCTTTTGCCAGTGATTTAAAAGTGATACCTTCATTAGCTATTACATCCAAGTGTGTTTCTGAATTTCTCATGTGATGCCCTTTGGGGCAGTTTATTTTATTTGTTGTTTTTACAGATACTACAAAAGACCTCGTAGGCTTTGTTTTCATTATATTCTCAATCTTATATAGGGGGACAATATACTTTTGCATATTCATTTTGTTCCCAACCACTTTAGGGAACTCTTGTGCATTTTGACATTTTTTTCATCGTAGAAATTTTTTGAGGTAG
The DNA here is from genome assembly GCF_910594005.1 of Cervus elaphus. Taxonomy (NCBI): domain Eukaryota; kingdom Metazoa; phylum Chordata; class Mammalia; order Artiodactyla; family Cervidae; genus Cervus; species Cervus elaphus. The sequence continues at coordinate 90,049,195 of NC_057829.1, read as the reverse complement.
ACAACTGTATCAACTGCATACAATGACATTTAACTTGTATTTTCTGGCACTATTTCTAACATGTCTTTTTGACCCAGTTTATCGGTATTTATCACTATATGTATTTGTTTTACTTCTATTTTATTTCTTAGTTCTTTAATTTTCTTGCTTGATTCATACTCAAATGTGATGGCTTGTTCTTGGGGTGCACTTCTTTTAGCAAATTTTCTTCAAAAGCATTCTTCTCTTCAGCATCTTGAAAGCAATGGTATCCCACTTTTGTTTTGAGGGACCTTTCCACTGGGCTCACACAGTTTTTCTCATCTCCAGATAAGAAGGAATCTATTTTGACCTGGCATTTCCGCAGAGCATCCACAGACCTAGGATGCTGTTAGGACCCCCTTTGTAAATCTTAGCTGGAGGGTTGGTTGACAAGCATTCCTGCTAAAGTTCAGGGGCACAGGGTCGCGGGGGTTGGGAGGGACTAGGAATTGTGGGCAACTCTAGAAAGAGACCATCCTTCCTACACGTTGTCCCTGTGTTTGGCCCAAGGAGATAGGGTTTGCTCATGACCAAGCTTCCAGGTTGTTATCAGCAGCGACTTTGCCCACCTCTCCTCATGTTACTGTTGGCCAGTCAGAGACAAATCCCGCCTACCAGGCTGGATTTACTTTGGGTGACTTCTTCGTGGGCTTCCTTGATAGCTCAGCTGGGAAAGAATCCCCCTGCAATGCAGGAGACCCTGGTTTGATTCCTGGGTCTGGAAGATCCTCTGGAGAAGGGAAAGGCTACCCGCTCCAGTATTCTTGGGCTTCCCTGGCGGCTCAGATGCTAAAGAACCCACCTGCAATGTGGGAGACCTGGGTTTGATCCCTGGATTGGGAAGATTCCCTGAAGGAGGGGATGGCAACCCATTCTGGTATTCTTGCCTGGAGAATTTCCATGGACAGAGGAGCCTGGCAGGTTACAGTCAGTTCATGGGGCTGCAAAGAATAGGACACGACTGACTGACCAAGCACAGCACAGCACACAGCCTCTGTGTGATCTCCAGTGTCACTGATTCCAGATGCCTCCTTCTGCCTGCTTCGCAGTGGTCCGCTGACAGGCTGCAAACTGAGGATTGTGAAGGAGTCCTTTCTAGAATCTCCTTCTTGAACTTGAAGGGAAGGTTCTGGGGTCCACGGTCCTGAAACACCGCTGCGCTAATCAGCCTATCACCACTGGCCATGAACATGGATGGCTGGCGACGGCTCTGGAGGTGCTTAAAGCTCATCTTAGTACATGAAGGCAGTTTTGGCACTGAAGCTAAACATCTGTGGAGAAACCCGTGTGTAATCTTTCTCTTTCAACCTGAGAGAAGATTGGCTCTTGATGTTGCTCTTCTTGCTGTTGAGTTGCTAAGTCATGTCCAACTCTTTGTGACCCCATGGGCTGCAGCAGGTCAGGTTTCCTTGTCTTTCACTATCTCCTGGATTTTTATTAAACTCACATCCATTGAGTCGGCAATGCTATCCTATCTTCTTATCCTCTGCCACCCCGTTTCTCCTCTTGCCCTCAATCTCTCCATCAGGATCTTTTCCAATGAGTCGGCTCTTTGCATCAGGTGGTCAAAGTATGGGTGCTTCAGCATCAGTCCTTCCAGTGAATATCCAGGGTTGATTTCCTCTAGGACTGACTGGTTTGATCTCCATGCAGTCCAAGGGACTCTCAAGCTTCTCCTCCAGAACCACAATTTGAGAGCATCAGTTCTTCAGCACCCAGACTTCTTTATGGTCCAACTTTCACATCTGTACATGACTACTGGAAAAACCATAGCTTTGACTATACAGACCTTTGACATTGAGGGCTGTGAAAATGGGTACCCCTGGTTCCAGTCCTGTGGAAGATTTATGTACCTTTAAATGTATATTTGCCTAGTTCTTCTTAGCTATCTCCAAAGGCAGATATTAGATGCAGCTTTCCTCCTCATTCAGCAGACTTATGGAGGAATAACTGAATATCCATCCATGTAGAAATTTCAATCTATATAAATTGCACCATTGGTCATTGAAGACCTTCCACCTTGACTCACTATTGAAAACACTGTGATAAGGAAAAACATTTTATTGTCACAAATATTTTTTCCCCGTGGAAACTGGTAACAGAACATTCTCTGTTGTTTTTTTCTCCAGGATCCTTCAAAAGTTTATGAAACTGATGACTTGTTTTCAGTGCTGAATCGTGAGAGGTTTAGTATTATCAATCTACCCAAAAATATAAGGATGTACCTTGAAGTAGATTCGAGGTCATCAAAATAATTTATCATGAGCACATCATCTGAGATTTTATTTATAAATTAGCATGTATCATCTTGCTTCTTCTTAAGATAAAAGCAACATGCACACACACATGCTCAAATGCATGGTGATTAAGTGGTGCTTGTGTAGAAAGATTTTTTTTTTTTAACTTTATGTATCATGTTTGAGTTTTGAGGATGACTCCTGGTCCCAGTCCTTAGACCTGAATTTCTTTGTCTTCCACCAGATACTCTGTGACTTTACAGACAGGTGTTGGGCTCGTGCCAGGCTGATTTTGCCCTGCAGAGTGGAGCACCCAGCTAGGAAGCTTCACAGTTGCAGATACACATCCTCCTTGATCATTTTGCTGTCCTCCTCTGAAGGTCTGCTTCAGCACTAGAATGCTCTTCTTTGTTTTGTCTCCTGTACTGTTTCCTCCAGGCAAAACTTGGCATCAGGCAGCTCTGTTTTGGCCTCCATCCAAGCAATTTAGTACCACAAGCTTCTCATTATAAGATGGGTTCACCTGTAGGATGGTCCCATGGTCTGGATACTGAGCCCGCATTATTATTATTAAGACGCTACTCCTGTTCAACATATGTTTGCAGCATAGACAGTTAATTTCCCCGTATACAGACCTAGAGAGGTTCCTTGAGGGCTGGTGCTTCTTTGTTCTTGTTGGGAATTGGGAGAGCTGCTAGCTAACTTTCCAGCTGTCCCCTTCACATTGCTGTTTAAAATGAAAAATGACAAAGACCACAATTAGAACAAACAAATTGCCAGCATGTCTGTTCCTCTGCTGGAGAATGGGCCTTGAATTGCTCTGCGTCTTTGAGAAATCATTTTCGTTTGGGGTCACTATGAAACCATGCTTACGGTCCATATAACTGTCCTTTAGTTTGAAGGGTGGTATGGGTTACCTCAGCCCATTGCTATCATCCTACTCTAAAGCCGATCTTCTTTCAGGTTGAAAGAGAAAGATTACACACTGGGGTCACTCTACAAATGTTTTGCATCAGTGCCAAAGCTACCTTCATGTACTAAGATGTTTAAGCACCTCCAGACCTGTCGCCAGCCATCCGGACTGCTGGGAACACTAAATCAATCTGTTGTATGCGCAAAGCTAAGTCATTTATCTGTCAGGTAGTATTTCATTTAAAACATATTTCTGTGCAAAATGAAAATAGGAGTCTATTTTCGTTGCTAAGTCTGGCAGTTCCCATTATTTCATGGATAAAATTGTCTTTTTAATGGAGCAAGGAGATCCTTGGGCTCATTGGCCTTGGACTTCCTAAGGAGCTTCTATTGACATCATTGCAAATGTCCTGTGATTGTTAGAAGCACTTGAGTCCTGTCTGATTATTGATTCTCTCCCAACCTACCCTTGAGTGTCACTCAGAGGAACACTCATATCGGAAGGTCAGTTGAGGTTTTCCATGGCGACCTCTTGACAAAGTATCCATCTGTTTTCTAATTTGAAGCCAGAGCCCTGTTTCATAGCCTTATACTTAGGGCTGGGCAAGCTTTTCGAAGCCTGAGTTTATCTCGCACCCAGACTTTTGCTCCCGGACTCGCCAAAGGAGGACATGCCTCCTGGCACCCTGGGTCTGCTGGCAGATACCGCCTCGCACCGCACACTCATGTCGTACACTCGGCCTGTGCCTGTTCTTTAAAAATTTTCCCCTTTTCAATCAGGAATACCAAGTAGGAGTTGGATGAAGCATAACTGGCTCTCTTCCACCATTTCTGTATTTTTTTTCCTACAAACGAAATGAATCATTTGTAAGTTGATGCATTTAATATGGGGATCGTGGTCTGGTATCATTTCTCCAGACCTGGAATCTGATTAATGACACACCATTTCAGCTGAATTTATGTCCCTATTCACCTGGGAAAATGCAGTTTGTTCTTCCTTCACAAATAGAAAAGGAACTGCACGGGAATCGGGTTTCTCATACCTGTGTGTGCCAAAGGGGAGACAGAAAAGGTTGCCTGGTGGGGTGGGGGGAGAGAAGCCCTTTTGTACATTTGAAAATAGTATTATTGAGTCCTAGTCCCAGACTCTGTATGCTATTGGACTGGTTTTTACTCCCTCAAAGTTGCTCTTTCTACCTCAAGATGCTCCACGGATTGAGGTGTTCAGGCGCTGCCTCCCCAGGCGCCAGGCCGTCCTGGGCATCACCAACTTCGCTCCCTTCTCTGAGCTCCCTCCCATCTCAGGTCAGCAAAGCCACTGGAGCCTCCGTGCTGGGCATCCGGAGGTGACTGCAGCTTTAGCTACATGGCTACAGAATTCTCTTGGGGCTCAGCTGGTAGAGCGTCTGCCTGCAATGCAGGAGACCTGGTTTCGATCCATAGGTCGGAAAGATCCCCTGGAGGAGGGAATGGCTCCCCACTCCAATATTCTTGCCTAGAGTATTCCACGAACAGAGGAGCCAAGCAGACTACAGTCCATGGAGTCACAAAGAGTTGGACATGACTGAGCAACTAATGCTTTCACTATATAATTCAGAGAGAGTTCCGTACAGATGGTACTAAATTCCCATTCTCTACATATTTCTAAATGTCAAAAAGAGATACCGGGATTGTTTCTGTGCCTTATCTGAGCAGGCACGGTTGACTAACTCTAAAGTGAGACCTTAGGTTTGTAGGCACACAACTTCTCCAAACAGGATCTGATGGCTCCAGGCCCCAGCTCAGGGCTGCAGGGCAGGACACCCTAAAACTACTCTGGGTCATGAGTGCCCCGAGAGCCTGAATCAGCGGAACCCAGAGAAGAGGCTGATCCAAGCTCATGGCATGGCCCCTGGCTGCTCCTGACAGCGTTGGACCATCGCTGGGAGCGAGGAAAAGCCATTTCTCTGCTCTCTGACCTCCCCCAGAGCCTTGTTCCGAGGTCTGCCCGTGGATCCCCTCTGGGGCACCCAAGTCGTCAGCTCACCGTCTTGCCTGCCGCACGCCGTCCTGGCGATGAGCCCTGACGGCTCGCCCTGCTCTTCAGGGGCAGGAGGACACGTGCTCAGCCCGCCTTCCTGACCCTGCCTCCTCCAGGTCATCCGTCACCGCGCCTCGTCCGTTTCCACCCTCCACGTCCTCCCACGCTCCGTGCTGGGCGTTTACTCCCAGGGGGCCTGTTCGCACAAGCAAGGGCCTCTGTCGGGGATACTCTCTCCACTGCTGCTCCCACCCACCACTCCCCGGGCCTCGGGCAGGACCCGGTGGCTCATCGGCCTGAGCAGCTGACTCCTCGGGTCCTCCGGCATCACTGCTGGCCTGGGCTGCCACCCCCGGGCACACGCTCCACCTCTGCGTGGGCGCCTTGGGGCTCCTCTGGGCTTTCCTCCTCTGCTCTGGGAGACGACACAGCTGACCCCAGTCCGCTCAGTTCATTAACATGTATTTTCAGAGCACACACCATGTGCCAGGCAGCGCTGGGTGCCCAAGGTGGCATGAACAGACATGAGTCTCCAAGCCCTGCTGGGGTCTCAGCCGCTCTAGCGGCGGCTGCTTTGGGAGATACACCCAGGGTTACCCTGACTTGGCTTTGCCTCCTGAGGCCAGACTCCGGTCTGTCACCTTGAAGTTGGTTCCCAAGCAGTGGGATGGAATTCCGGATTGTGTGGATAGTTGGGCACAGGCCGCTCTGTGTGCTACCAGTGTCCTGGAGAAGGGGAGAGGTTGGGGACAGTAATCAGAGTTGGGGGTGAAGCAGGTATTGGGCAAGGGTACAGGCTTTCCTGCTGAGAGTCTGTAAGAGTTTCAGAATGTCCCTGTGGTTTGGCCATAGGTTGGGTGTTACAGCCTCTGTGAACCTGGTTGGACTGTTCACCAGGATATTTGGCAGCTGTCTCTCTGGGTCCTGTGTATTTGAGACCCTGGAACCTGGCTGCCTCTTGAGAGGTGAGAACCCCGCTAGGCTGATGGAGGCCACGGTGACCACTCCCTGCCAGTGAGGCCTGCCCCCACTCCTGTGAGCAGTGACATTTCCCAAGGAGATGGGCAGGAAGACGTGCGATGGGATACGCTTCCTCCCACAGACTCAGTATCTTGCCGTCTTAGCCCTTCTGCTGGGGAGCAACTTGGCAGGAAGACTGAGTCAGGAGGAATTCTGCTCTCTATGTCAGGACAATTCCGTCCAGGAGGCAAGCTCCAAGGTTGGCATGGATTGGCAGCCAGTTTATAACATGGAATAGTGGCTCTTCCATTTTTAACTTTTTTTTTTATTTTAATGGGAGAAGCAGAGCTTTGAGAGGAAAAGTTATGATCAGCAGACTTAATTCAGAGCAAACATGAAGCGCAACCCTATGGACAGACCCACACCACGTCTCCACTTATTTAACCTTATCTGGATGGTGAAGAAAGAGCAAAACTAGGTCTATTTAATCTACAAAATCTGATCAAGTCAGTAACTATTAGGCATTTCAAGGTTTTAGAGGATACTAACTGGATGGAGTGTGTCTGTGAGCAAGTGATGTGTGTGTGGGCATGTGTGTGTGTACGTTGCTCAGCCCACACGGCTCTTTTGCAAGCGGGGGCACCAGGTTTCCTGAAATCCAGAGAGGGTCCCTGGGAGGAGCTGCAGGGGGGCTTTCCTGGAGGACCTCTTCATCCCTCTGCCCCTCACACCCTGACACCACATGCATTTGTTCTCATCCAGAGGGCAGCCCTGAAATGCAGGCAGCAAGAGAAGTCTGATGTGGCTGTAGACACCTGATGGGCTCCAGCCCCCAGCCGCGGGAGGAGGCCGCCTTTCCCCCGCAGCGAACACAGCGCAGCCCAGGACCACTGCCCGTCAGGCGCCTTGGCAACTAAGCGGTCCCCCAAGGCCTGTTTAGCGGGAAACAGCAGCGTTGGGCTGGCCGCGTCCACCCCGGGAGCGCAGGCCGTGAGCTTCGCTCTCCTTGGTTTGCATTCCCAGGTAATGGTCCTCGCGGCGGTGGCAAGGCCGCTCATTGGAACTGACACTCCATGATGGGCTTAGACAAACACGAGGGCCTGGCCGGCCTCCTGGAGTCCTTGATGGGGACTGACCCAACGTGGTTATCGTTTGATTGAAACGATCAACTCATTTCCCATAGGTCACGGGATATCAGCCAAGATCCAAATCGGAAAGGACGGGGCCTCATTGCCTGATTACCAGCAGCGGCCCCAGCTGAGTTCCAGGATGCGGGCTGAAAAATGCTGTTTCCTCCTTTCACGACTGGAACGAGGGAGGCGGAGGCCTCCAGGAAGAGCCTTCTCACCATCTCACCGGGCTGCCCACGGTGGACCCGGCGGCGGGAGACACCCTTCCTCTGGAACTGAGAGCCCTGTGCAGGTTCGGTGGGGTGGACCCCCATCTCCCCCCGCCCCCGCCCAGAGCTCGAGGAAGGGGCGTGGCTGTGTAAGACTGGGAGAAAGCAAATGAGTACGTCTTCTTGGGGTTGCACTAGCCGTGGCCAGGACCACAGAAACTTCACATTTCTGCAGGCCAGAGTCCAAACTCAAGGTGGTGCTTCCTCGGAAGGCGCTGGGGATGGTCTGTTCCCAGCCTTGCCCCCAGCTCCTGCCTGATGGCCTCCGCCCTCCTTGGCTGGTGCATGAATCACAGAAAATGCATCTTCTGTCTCCACGTGATGCTCCCCTGTGTCTCCAGGTTGTCTTTCCTGGGTCCACATCTCCCCTTTTCATAAAGGCACAGGTGCCATTAGATCAGGGCATGCCCTGGTGAGCTCACTTTAACTTGATCACTTCCGTTCAGACCTATTTCTGGATAAGATTGTGTTCTGAGGGGACAGGACTTAGGATCTCAACACGTGTTCTTGGAGGGATGCAACTCACAAAGGGAAAGAACCTAAAGGAAGTGAAATGGGCACCTTGAAGAGACACCGGTGCCCCCGGCTCATGGCTGCCTTATTCACAACAGCCAAGCAGGGAGACCCCCTGAGCATCCGTCCAAAAATGAAGGGATTGTGTGTGTTACATGAGAGTATTATCCAGTCTTTACAGCCAAGGGGGCTTCCCAGGTGATGCTAGCAGTAAAAAACAAAAACAAAAACAAAAGCTGCCTGCCAAAGCAGGAGATGCCATAGACACTCAGCGTTTGATTCCTGGGTCAGGAAGATCCCCTGGAGGAGGAAATGTCAGCCCACTCCAGTATTGTTACCTGGCAGGTAACCTACAGTCCACAGGGCTGCAAACAGTCAGACATGACTAAGCGACTCAACACACGCACACATGAAGGAGATCCTACCTTGGAACAAGAAGGATGAACCTGGAAGACCTCATGCTGAGTGAGATAAGCTAGGGACTCGAGGAAAGAAACACATGATCTCACTTGGGTATGGCATCCAAACAAGTTGAATACACAGAAGTGAAGGGTAGAACCTCAGTTTCCGAGGGCAGGAGGTGGGGGAAATAGGGAGCTCTTGCTCAGGGGGCACAGAGGTGAGGTTCTGCTGGCTGTTAAGTCTAGAAAGCTGGTGTCCAGAGTTTCGCTTGCCAAAGTCTGCTGGCAGCGTGTCAGCAGCTATGTGTGAGAAATAAAAGCTGGTGCTGTGGCAAGGCTCGGGATTGATGAGGAGGGATGCAGAGGCCGGCCTCACCTGGAGGGCGAGGTTGAAGGACAAGGAGGATGCAGGACTGTGCAGGGGGCCCAGGGCTCGAAGTTTCACCTGGCTGCTCACTTGATGCTTTGCTTCTGATGAAGCATTATTAGGAAACAAACTATCCCTCCTCACCAGTCCTCACCCCTCGCATCCCTTTCTCCTTTGTTTTCCTTCCTTGCAGTGGCCAGAGGACTAAGGACCTGCAGAGGCTGCTCTCATCACCCTGGTGAGTTCCTTACATCCGGAGGTGGGTGGCCCTGTTGACAGAGTCTTTGATTCAGTCATCAGTAAGCATGATTCTGAGTATTTCTTTTTTCAGCTCAGGTTTTTGACCTGCTGACTCTCCTTGGTGTACAAGTACATGTGTAAATAGTGGCAGGCACCTGTGTTGTTCTGCTTTGGAAAAATGTGAGATGAGCAATGTAACCCAATGTACACAGGTTTGGCTCTCAAAGTGGGTACCATTGCCCCTAAAATACGATTTAGACCAATGTTTTAGAACGGGATATGTCAGCTGGTTCTTTGCAAAACACAGGACAGTTTATTGAACTAAGCAAAGCAGGTAGGGAGAGACGAAAATAGAAGATATTGAGAAGGTTTTCCTTATCGGGGATGAGTTCCACGTTTAATTTTGTTTTCAGGCATAGATGTGGGTCAGAATACGAAGTTCATGGCCACGCTTTGTGCCTTAAAATAGAAAGAGACTTCCTGCCAGCAACACTCATCTTTTGTAAGCAGGACCCCCCCAAACACACCGAAGTCTCCTTGGGCCTTAGAACAACCCCAAGTGTATAGGGCCTCCGTTAGGTGCCTCCAGGATGAGCCTGGCTCGTGAGGGTGAGCGTTCAGGATGCTTTCTGCATCCCAGAGATTTGGACAGGTGATGGACTTAGACTCTTGCCAAGAAGATCCTTTCACAGGTTTAAAAAATCCTGTGGAGGATTGTCATCTCTGGAATAAACTTCCCCAAAGGACACAGCGGGTGTGGGGGCCCTTATTCCTTGGCTAGCAGGCCTGGGGGAGACGAGGGTCCAGACAAGGAAGATGCTCTGGGTGGGGGAGGGGACCGGGAAGGGGTGCCCTTCAGTGAAAGGGTTTTAGCCCCGCTTATTCTGAGGTGGCAGCGGGAGGTGGGGAATGCCCTGGGGTGGCTGCGTCCTTTACTGTCAGGGGAGTTTGGGTCGGCCTGTCCCCTCTCACAGTGCCATGCTGGAGGCCGCTGCCTACGCCCTGCCCTCCGCAGGGTCTCCAGACACCAGTCACTTTCCAGGGGTTTCTCCCGGTGACCATTTCTAAGCCAGTGGCCTCCTTGGTAGAGAATCATGACTGATGTCCAGCGGCCCCTTTCCAGGCTGATCCGTATCGGGTCCCCTCTTCTGTTTTCTCTGGTTTCCAGAACCTTTCTAGCCTGCCCCAGAAAACCCTCTCTGAACTGGGAGATGAGATGGTTGGATGGCATCAAAGACGCGATGGACGTGAGTTTGAGTAGACTCCGGGAGATGGTGATGGACAGGGAAACCTGGTGTGCTGCAGTCCGTGGGGTCGCAAAGAGTTGGACATGACTGAGCGACTGAACTGAACTGAACTGGGCTCTGGATAAAAACCATCTGTCAAGATCCTCTCCCTGCCTCTCCCACCCATCTCATCACAGGGGGACTCTCAGCCCCAGGGGGACCACAGGCATCACCTTTTCTGCCTCCTTCTCACCTGGACCTGGCAGGTGTCCTGGCATTCACGGGGCTATGGAAGGCTCGTGGTTGGGACTCAGACCAGCCTTGAATGGGGGCCTTTAAGGAGAATGGCAGACATTCCTGATTAATGAACAAGCTGTGTAACACATAGGAGCTTGTACGACATGCAGGCCCAACACCCTGGCTCCAGCCTCTGCGTTTCTTCCCCAGGCTGAGTTAAGGCCCCTGCACAGGGTTTTCATGGTGTAATCTAGTTCCTTCTGACATAAGAATTATCCCTTTGTATCTTAGTGGTATTGACATGTCTCCCTTTTACTAAACTGGATGCTTTTTGAAAGCAAGAAGCCCATCTTCCATTTCCAAAGCACTCCCTCTGAGAGTGAGCTCACTAGCAGGAGGGGTGTGGGAGATGACTATCTATGTCCATTTATCTCTCAGGTCAGTACACCTATTTCCAGGCCATACCTCACCCATCTTGGGCTTCCCTTGTGGCTCAGAGGGTAAAACGTCTGTCTGTAATGTGGGAGACCCAGGTTTGGTCCCTGGGTTTGGAAAATCCCCTGGAGAAAGAAATGGCAACCCACTCCAGTATTCCTGCCTGGAAAAACCCCATGGACAGAGGAGCCTGGTAGGCTACAGTCCACAGGGTCGAAAAGAGTCAGACAGGACTGAGACTTCACTTTCACTTTCTTTCCTCATCCATCTATACCTTTTTCTACAACTGTATTTGTATCTCCACATTTATATATCTATCATCTCATACTTCTATCTAATGCCTATATCTGTATTTATCTATATGTAATCTATATCCACCTATAGCTGTACTTCTGTGTATGTGTATCTACCCCATTCATTTAGTTCTATACTTAACATTTATCCTCTTACATATTTTTGTAAAGTCTTCCTCTGCAAGTCTCATTATAGACACATTTCTGGAGCCCAAGACCCAGAACTGGAAATCATGACCACACTCACTTTCTCTTGGGAAGCACAGAGATGGTCCACCTGCTGCCTCTTATTCCGTCACCTCTTCCCTGGATTCTCATCCTTCCTGCATCAGGATGATATAACTGAGCCACTTGGGCTGTGTGAAATGATGGGGCTGTTCTTACACCTTGCTCCTAGAACTATGTTTTCAGTTGCAAACAAGTCGTAGGACTGATTTTCTCGTGTATGGACTTAAAGTTGACTTTTATGTGATGTTGGCCTTCTTCCCTGCCGTTTACATCACCTGTGTTTTATGTTAGCACATCTCTCCAGTTTAAAACCTCACCAAGAACACTGACAATAGCTCTGGAAATCTGGAATTTCTCACAGCACAACTATGTAATATAATTTAAAGGTTCAATTCCTTTGATAAAGTGAGATGCCCAAGAATAGCATCTTGCACTAGGATGAGTGGGAGCAGAGGCCATACTGAGTCATTCAAATGCAACCTGCTCACCTGGTCCCTGAGTGCAGCCTAGGACCTCAGTGAGAAACACTAGAAGGGAACGTTTTGTCCTTCTGGAGACCGCTGGCATTCTCCAAAGAAGACCTTCCAGTTTTTATGAATCTCCTCCAAATTCTTACCCTACACTTCTTTTCCTCGAGCGGTACCTTTACCACTGGGTAAAACAAAATGTCAGGAGAGCTTACCAGCAAGCATGCAGTGAGATCAGCCCATTTCTCTTGTTACCAAGTCCAAGATTTTGCCGCTTACCACGTGAAGGGTCAATAAATAGGGAGAGAAGTTTTGGGGGCAAGGAATAGGGACTTTATTCAGAAAGCCAGCAGATCAAGAGGATGTGTGGACTCATGTCACAAAGTATCATCTTACCTGAGTAAGGTAATAATGAGGTACTAATTAGGGTTTTTTTTTTTTTAATGCTAATAGGGGAAGGGATGTGGTTGTTTGCTGAAAACTTAATGTCAAAATCCTTTGTTCTTGTAGCTGCCGTGATGTTTCTGTGAACCCCCAATAAGACAAGTACTAGTCTCTGTTCTGCAACTTTTCATCTCTGTATGAATGGAAAAAGCTATTATACCTTCAAAGGTCAGAGCCTTGAGAATGGGCTCTCCTGTATGTTTCAGGCTATTGGCAGCATTCTTAACACAAAGGAAAAGCAGCAGAATACAAAGGTTAAAGTGAAAGGAACAGATCTAATATGGAGTCAGCTTTGTTCCTCCTGGTTACACCCTCATCTCCTAGAAGGTGTCCTCTGCGCTCCATGGAGGGTGGAGGTGAAGGTGTGGGCCCCAGGGTGTAGGCAGAGCTTTAATGAACGCTTGCAAATACTCAAGTAAATTCCACGCATAAACTTGTCAGCTCTGCTCTGTAGGATAAAAGCTGGGTCCTGAGGGGCTGGAGGAAGTGTGAGCAGAGAGAAGGAAGGGCTTATGAATCACAGACAAAAGTACTTTCTCTGGGGGAGAAAAATGGCATATTTTAATGCTATTTCTTCCTATAAGAGTCAGAAGCTCTGTGGTGTTTGACCACAACCTTTCAACAGAGGCACACTAGCCATCGGTCTTGCTCAGTGAGGCCCCTGATCAGGACCGATTTGAGAACAGGCCTGGTTGGGAGGAGGTCACTTCAGTCACCTGCACTCTGGCTTCGTGAGAACACATGGCTTTAGGAAACGTGTTCTTTCCATACGCTTCCTTGCACCTCTTGTCCCAGGAGTAATCCTTAGGTCCTTCAGATGCAAGATGCTGGAACTAAACTTGATCCATGATAGAAAAGCATCAAGCGAAGGGCAAAGCACATGCCCTGGAGAAGCTGGTCTCAGAGATGCGGCACCTTGGAGAGTGGATGGCCCCCTCCAGCAGGTGGCACAAACAGTAAGGGCCTGAAGCCCCGCCTCCAGTAAGTCCTGGAGCTCCTGTTGTGGGGGAGATCTGGAGGCCATGTGAGTGCACAGCAGGGATCCTGGGAGCCAGATCATCAGGAGATCTTAGGATGAAGATTCCCCTTCTGTAAAGCAACCACTGTCCCACACTATCTAAGTCACAAGTTTCAATAACTTAAGACTGTTTATCTGGGTATAAAATAACAAGGATGGAGTCGTTTTTTAAATCTGTCATGAGTCATTGGCAGGTACTTCCTATTTAATGTGTATCATCTGGACCACACAGTTATGCTGAAAATGACACATGGTGTTGCTACTACAAACAAAAATGACAAATTCGTGACTTCAGGTCAATGATTGTGGGGGAGGTGTTGACCTTTGGAGCTTTTGTGTAGTTAATCCGTGACCTGCAAAATGTGTGGGTCATCACCGAGATGCTCAAGAAAGGAGACAAGAAGGAAATGAAGACACTTAAGAGGAGAAAGTAAGAGGTGGCAGACAGGGAGATCAGACTGAAATACCAAGTCTCTGAGAACCTGGCCTGCTGGCCAGCTCGGTTCCCAGGCCCCCAGGCAGGTGCCTTTCCAGGTGGGGATTTATGTCAGGGTTGTGGGAATGTACTCCCACCCACCTCAACCCTGCTCGCTACTGACTATGCACAGGGGATCAATCAAAAACCACTCAGGCCCAACCCAAAAAGGCCTGGCAACCTGGGAGCTCTCACCTCTTGATGGTGGAGGTGTTGGGCTTGGGGCAGGCATCCCCCAAGTACATCGCTGTGGTATATTGTTTACTCTGAATTGAAGTTACTTAGGAAACACAAGACGGACACTCTGACCCTCCTCTGTCTCGCTGAAAGCAGGAAATGACTCTCCCATGTGAAAGATGCCCCCCAGCCCCCACCACACATGTACCTGGACACCCTTGCCACCCATGATCAGGAGTTCGGGCTGAGAAGCCTGTATGAACAAATCTTGTTACTTTTTTTTTTTTTAATCTTGGTTGTGTTGGGTTTTCATTAAGGTGCAAGGACTTCTCTTGTTGTGGAGTGGGCTTAGTTTCCCCAAGGCATGTAGGATCTTAGCTCCCTGACCAGGGATGGAACGCACATCCCCTGCATTGAAAGGCAGATTCTTAACCACTGGACCACCAGGGACATCCCAGCAAACCATGTTACTTCTTTAACTGACTTCCCCAAACCCAGATTCTGCTTAGACTCTTCACTGATTGAGCACCCAAAGTCTAATTTTCTTTGCCTTATAAATTCTTCACAATTTTATTATTTCTTTTTTTTTCTTTTTGTATTGGAGTCTAGTTGATTCACACTGTTGTGTTAGTTTCAGGTGTACATCAAAGTGAATCATTTACACAGACATATATAGTCTTGTTAGACTCTTTTCCCACACAGGCCATTACAGAGTATTGAGTAGAGTGTCAGCACTCTACTCAATACCATTACAGAGTATTGAGTAGAGTGCTGTGTATTTGTCAATCCCAATCTCCCAATTTTTCTCTCCCTTTCCTCCCTCCAGATAACCATATGTTTGTTTTCTACATTGGTAATTCTATTTTTGTTTTGTAAATAAGTTCATATGAAACATTTTTTTTTAGATTATGCATGTAAGTGATATCATAGGCTTCCCTGGTGGGTCAGCAGTAAAGAATCTGCCTTCCAGTGCAGGAGACTTGCAGATGTGGGTTTGATCCCTGAGTTGGGAAGAGCTCCTGGAGAAGGGAATGACAATCCACTTCAGTATTCTTGCCTGAGAAATCCAATAGAGAGAGGAGCCTGGTGGGCTACAGTCCATGGAGTCACAAAAAGTCAGACACGACTGAGTGACTAAATAAGAACAAACGACTTAAGTGATATTGTACGGTATCTGTCTTTCCCTGTCTGACTCACTTTACTCAATGTGATGACTTAGAGACGACAATCTCCAAGTCCATGCATGTTGCTACAAATCCTGCTTTGGCCACTTCATAGGCCCCATTTCTGAGACACTTCTGTGCTTCCCTCAAATTTGTTCATAAGGGAAACAGCATCAATAGCAAACTTCTGCAGGAGAGAGAACTGGCCTGGAGAGCCGGTGAGCCACCTACAGGCTGCGTGCTGCTGTGGGGGTCCGTCTGTCTCCATCTCAGTCTGCCTCATCTGTGAAATGGGGATCATCACACTACATTACCTCTATTTTAAAGTGACTTTAAACCCATGACATAGTTTTAATTGACACACATACATAATGTGCTTCTTTTTGCCAGAAGACATTATGAGTCACAAGACAGATGCCAATTTCAGAAATATTAAATTGTGACCAAATGTCATCTAAGAAATAGTGGATACTGTGCAGCCTCTGCTTAATGAGCCACTGGCCATCAAGGGACTGGCACCGGGTCTGGCATGTACCTGGGGTTCAGTGAGTGAGGCTGCCTGCATTGCTGTTATTCCTGGGACAACGAGGAACTGCAGAGTCAAAGCGCTGCCGTCAGTTGGGCCACATCTGAGTGAGGAATTCACACAGTGAGTGATGAAGTGACAGGGAAGCCTAAATGCTACTCCTTAGCTTGCTGATTTCAGGGGACACCCCAAAACATCATCAGAGTCAGAGCTAAACTTTTATGAGGAAATTGTTACATTTTTCATTTATTTTTATCCAAGATTAATTTCCTACTGAGTTAATCTCGTAGCCAGTCAATGACCGCATCACAATGAATGCATTTTTTCTTCCATGTATGACATCCGGCCACGAGGTAATGCTCACAGAAGCTGGCCGAGTGTACACTCCCCCCACCCTCTGGTCACTGGCTTCAGGAAGAAGGGGTCTGCTCGTCAGGGTCGTCTGGGGCCAGGCCATCACTGAAAACACTTTTTCCCATCCCATGGTCCAGGTTCTCTGTTGGCAAGCACACAGGCAGGCAAGCATTCAGGGCTCGGAAACAAACCACGGCTGCCAGATGGCATCCGCTCATCTCTGCTTCACGTGTGGAGGCCAAGTGGGCCTCAGAGCGGACCTGCAAGTCCACGATTCTGCAGCTGGAGGCGGGCAATCCTGTGCTGGGCAGGGGCTCTGAGAAGCGCTTACACCACACAGCCGGGGCACACTCAGCACCCTTCCTAAATCATACCTTTTTTTTTTTCAAAATGTGTGTGCAAGCTCTTCCCAGAAATACCATCTTGCCAGTGCTTTCACTTTGCCCTTGCAGCTTCAAAAAAACAGCAGTGAGTGTTTTACACACACAGCTGAGACCTGCACGCACAGGGGATCTGGCTGGGTTGAAATCCCGCAGGGTAAAGATGCCTATTGAAATCGGGCCATCACGGACTTTTCAGCTGTTAGAAAACAGCCTGTGCTCATTGTGACGAGAATGAGGATGACCGTGATGGCCATCCTGTCCCTTAGACAGACCTGCTCCCCCTGTGGTTCAGAGCTAAAACCATCTCTGCTTCCAGATTCTGCAAGGGAACCCCAGAAAATAATAAAGGTATTTTGTGAAAAACTCCTTAGTCTGTGGCATAAACCTGGAGCACTGACATGTATAGCTTGAGGCTTATTTTTAGATCCTCTAGAGAATGAATGTGTGTGAGAGAGAGTCGGAGAGAAAGAGCAGAGAGAGAACGGTTTAAATCATAATAACTTCATAAAACAGAGTTTTCTTGTAATATTCTTTGGTAATGTTGAGCTGAAAATAGATTTACAATCAAAATGGGCTTAATCTGATATTAAAGAATTCTCTTAAAATCCCCCAAACAATTGAGATTTTCCCCCCTTTGGTTTGTTTTGCGTTAGCTCCTCCAAGAGGCTGTGGATATAAAGAAATATACTGACATTAATTATAATAAGATGAGTCTTATATTGGTTAGTGGAGGCAGTTTCAGCTCCAGATATGCTACCAATGGCCTTTGTGTTTAACTGAGAGGGTGCCTACCACCCAGAGAGACGGGAGACTCCCCAGGGGACAGGACACTGCCTGACACGGGGCCTCTTTGACAATAACAGACAGCGAAGTGGATGCTTTCCAAGGTTAATACATATTTCTGCATCCACAGCCAAAACATTTGAAAGGGTTAAAAATCTAGGTCTTCCCTGGGGATGTGGCACTGGACCCTAAGGTACTGGCCCAGTCCTTGGGTGACTCGGATCAGAAACTGGGAAACTGATAAATTTTAGAAAAAATCTCCACCAGAACAAGTGCCCAGTCTCTTCTGGAAGACAGCCTTGGCATCAAAATTGCATCATTTTTGCTTGGTTCTTTGTCCTCATGGAGGTCTTTTCATGTCTGGGGAGTGAATCTATTTCACTGCACAGCTATTACTTCAGTTGATGAGGGCTAATAAAAATTCTTAATTAAAAATAATTGTATTAATGATATCATAATCATGAGCTGTAATTCCTAGTTTTGCATATAGAATCGTTTGATTTTGAAACAAATCATCATCTAGCTCTCAGTTGGCTTCCTACTGACCAAATTAATCACATAGGAGAGAATATTTTGATGCTGCAGCCAATTTTCTTTATGATTCACAGCATCTTAGGAGCTCCTCGTTTTGATGGAACCATGATACACAGTCTTGTCTCCATACCTGCATTTGCTTGCCTGCAGCAAAGACCCTGATGAACCCAACTCTTTGCAATTTGGTGAGAGACATCTGCGTCTGTCTCTGGTGAAGCTCCACCATGATTCACACAGGCCATGGTATCTCTCCCACCACTTTCTGTGTCTGTACAATCAGATGATGCTTTGGGACACAGCCAAGGAGTCCCTGTAATTGCTCTAATATGACCATGTCGCATGACCAGAAGGTTTAATTTTTTCCAAACTGTTCCCACCTCCCATTGCTACAGACCACGCTTTTCTTTGGTACATGGAGGGAAAACTTCCTAAGAGCAGGAGGTACAAGCAGAGACCCAACCAGGACTATTGGTGGTCCCGGTGGTTCACACGAAGTCTTCGGAGAAGATTCGAAGATGAAGCTTCTCCTGCAGGCTCACCTCGAGTTCTTAAGGATGCCCTTTGCCCTGAAGTTTTGCAGTCAGAGGTGCGATGCCTGCTCCCGTGACTTTAAAGGCAAATCATGAATTCAGAGGAGTGTCACACGTGATTGATGGCTCTGAAAAGTGAGAGGCGACTAAGAAATGAGTAAGCTGACTATTCCAGGCAGAATGTTGGATTTTTTTTTAACTCTAATGATTTCATGTAAATCTGTCTTGGCTATAGCGGGTTATGAATAAACTCAGGGCCAAATTCTCAGTCATTCAAAGGTTCTGAGATTTCAAATTGTGTATCACCTGCTGTCAAGGAAGGATTCTAAGAGGATTACTGCTTTAGAGCTGCTTGGCTTTTGGCGCTTGCCCCAGTCCTTTATGACGTCTGGCAAGAGTGCCGGTGGAGAACCATTTGCTTCTAGTGACTCTGGGAGCAGCATTCCACCCCTAAGGACCTGTGGGCAGAGTGGAGGGAAGAAACCCTAGCTGCTGATAGCATCTTGAGTCTCACTGTTTGGATCTTGGCAAAGGACCTCAGATTACAAGTATAGCTGTAATGGGTTGAATTGTATCCCACCCTACCCATCCCCCACAATAAAAAGATATATATTATCCCAGAATCTATGAATGTGACCTTATTTGACTAAAGGGTCTTTGCAGATGTAATTAACTGAAGACTCATTGAAAAGAGATCTTACTTGATTTAAGGTGAGTCTCAAATACAAGGAC
This sequence comes from Cervus elaphus, assembly GCF_910594005.1. Taxonomy (NCBI): domain Eukaryota; kingdom Metazoa; phylum Chordata; class Mammalia; order Artiodactyla; family Cervidae; genus Cervus; species Cervus elaphus. The sequence continues at coordinate 90,030,120 of NC_057829.1, read as the reverse complement.
AAGAGTCCTACTAAAAAGGAGGGACTTCCTCAGTGGTCCAGTGGTTAAGAATCTGCCTTGCAATGGTAAAGGATGTGGGTTCAATCTCTGGTCAGGGAAGTAAGATACAGCTTTCCATGAGCATCTAAGCTCGAGTGCCACAACTAGAGAGACTGCGAGCCACAGTAAAAGTTCCTACATGACGCAAAGACGATCAATCCCATGTGTGACAACTAAGACCCAATGCCCCAAACAATAAATAATTTTTTTATAAAGAGTGGGACAACAGAGATGTGTAGCAGGAAGGTCTCATGAAGATGGAAGATGGAGGCAGCCCAGGAGTGATGCCTTTAAAAATGAAGGACACCGAGGACCACCAGGAGCTCCTGAGGAGCCAGGAGGGAGGCAGCGGACAGATCCTCTCTCAGAGCCTGCAGAGGAAATTCACTCTGCTCAGACCTTGGATTTGTACTTCTGGCCTCTAGAACCTCGAGGGAATACAGAGAGAGCTGTGGTTTTAAGCCGCCCGTTTGTCTGCGGTCATTTCTCGCGGCAGCCCCAGGAAACGGAACACGCTGTCTCTAATTGGTGTTCTGGCCACTTTCGTCTCTATGAGAATTTTAAGTGAATGTAATATTTCCTTCAGCAGGTTTCTGTACTTGTACTGCGTATCTGAAACACAGGTTCATTTCAGCAGGTAGATTTCTGTTGGCTAAAGGATGCCTCTATGTTCTGTAGCCCTGTTTACAACACCTCGGACCTCAAGGGCACCTTAGTATGGCTTCTGCCTTAGGTCAGGTTCCCTGAAGCAGAGCCTGAGGCAGGGTTTCAGATGTTTGTGGCTAATTGCAAGAATGAGCTTCTGGAAACACCTTTAACAGGAGAACCAGGAGCAAGATAAGAAAGGAGGAGGTGAGAAAGGATTCTGGTCTCAGCTAAAGCCTGGCCAGCCCTGGTCCAGCAGTGGGAAGTGGAAGGGAGCTATGGAGCATTTATCATATCCCCCACCAGACTCCTTGCTGGGTAAGGAAAGCACACCAGTGGGGTAGTGCCAGGCAGAGTTAGGAAAATGAGGTATGGGTCCTTGTCGAGGAGTTTGGTATTTGGAGATTATGGAAGCTACGAGAAAGTGGGATGTTTCTGTAAAGTTTTAAGGCAGTCTAGCTCAAGGTTGGATTTCAGATACTAGACCACTCCCCAGGCTCTAACCTTTGGCAAGCTGCTTGAAGTACATTTGCCTCAATGTTTTCATCTGGAAAATGGGAGTTCTAAGGCCCTTGTGAAAATCAAAGGAAGATAGTGAAATGCTCAGGTCTGTGCCTAGCCTGTGGTGTGTGCTTGGAGAGTTTTAGCTGCACAGAGCCTAGAAGGGTGCCTGGACTCTTGCGGGAGCCCCATAAGCATCTGCTGAATGAGACCTTGTGTCGTGTTGTGCAACTTCACACATACACTTAACATTCGAGGACTTTATGTCTTTGTGTTTGTTTTAATATAAGATGATTTTTCTTTAAATGCACATTATTAAGGTAGTTGCTCCAGGAGAGTGTGTCTGGTTGGCACTCTGTGTAGCCTCCTGGGGTCCTTGTGGGTTCATGGGATGTGATCTCTTCTCTGTGCCTGATGCATCCAGCTGAAAAAGAGGACTTAGGATGGGATTGTGCAGGTCCAGGCTTGGTCTACAATGACACGTTTCACATATGTTAAAAGATCTTCAAGGTCAGGGCTTTTTTTTTTTTCTTTTTAATGCCAGAGACAGGGGAGCGGGCCAGGCCACGGTGGCGGATTTACATGTTGCTGTCCAAAGCTCTTCTAATGAAGCAGGAGTGCTCATAAAGTCCAGGATGAAAGCATGAAAACAGTTAGAAGATCCAGGTTGTAAATCTCTGCTCACAGTGGTAGACCTGATACTCAACTAGTGGGATGAGGTGTCAGTCTGTTTTTTTCTCTCATAGTTAGCCATTTCCCTAAAAATATAGCCTCATTGTGTGCCTCGTGTAAAATTACTATGGGATTGAGTAATAAAAGAAACGTCATTATAAATGTGTGTAATGGAACAAAGGAGGTTGCCATGGGAACCTTGACTATTAATTTCCAGAAATTTCTGAGTCTGATTCATGAACTTAATGTTTCAAGGACCTAGCTGTTGTACTAAACACAGATAGAATGCCATTTTAGATAGCACCTTTCTATCTAAAAATCTCCAAATGCTTTTTAAAACATTCTGAGATATTTTGTCAAGGCCATGTACAGACATGAGAGTTGGATCATAAAGAAGGCTGAGCGCTGAAGAAATGATTCTTTCAAACTGTGGTGCTGAAGAAGACTCATGAGAGTCCTCTGGACAGCAAGGAGATCAAACTGGTCAATCCTGAAGGAAATCAACACTGAATATTCACTGGAAGGACTGATGCTGAAGCTGAAGCTCCAATATTTCAGCCACCAGATGCAAAGAGCCGACTCATCAGAAAACACCCTGATGCTGGGAAAGACTGAAGGCAAGAAGAGGAGGTGATGACAGAGAGTGAGATGGTTAGATGGCATCACTGACTCAATGGACATGGAGTTGAGAAAACTTCGGGAGATAGTGAAGGACAGGGAAACCTGGAGTGCTGCAGTCCATGGGATTGCAAAGAGTTGGACATGACTGCGTGACTGAAAGAGAACATGAGCAAAGATAATTTGATGGTGTATGGTAAAGCACTTAATTGACACCAGTTCAGTTCAGTCACTCAGTCATATCCTTGACATCCATACACATGTGGATAAGCAAAAACAAGGACTCCAACTTTCCAGTGGTGATACTGCATGCCAGAGCACACATACAAGTAGACTTCTGTATGTGGGGTTTTAGCAAAGTTCAAGCTTTTTCAGGTTGCTCCCTGGATGAGAAGCATACTGTGTGTCCTTCTGCAAACCTGGAAGACACACAGCTACTGAATGAGCCCTAGGTCTTTCCTCACAACAGAACTAAACCTCTGATAAAAGTGAAAGTGTTAGTCACTCAGTCATGTCCAATTCTTTGTGACCCCAGGGACTGTAGCCTGCCAGTCTCCTCTATCCATGGGATGTCCCAGGCAAGAATACTGGAGTGGGTAGCCATTCCCTTCTCCAGGGGATCTTCCCAACCCAGAGATCAAGCCCCAGTTTCCTGCATTGCAGGCATATTCTTTGCCATCTGAGCCATCAGGAAAGCTCTAAACCTCTGATAAGAGGTTCCCAATCCAAACCCAGAAGTTCCTGAGATCTGTTTTTGGGAGGAGATCAAATTAGACAGGGGAAGAAGCAAAGAAAAGTGAAAGAGAACTGAGAGGATTCTTGGTTCACAAACTACCTCCATGTGCCTTTGGAGATTCAAGAAGGACCTTCAAGTTGGGCTCTCATGTCTGGGGGTGACCATGACTCTTTTTTCTTTCTCCAGGAAGCACCCTGACCTTCCACGTGGGCAACCTTGCAGAAGCTAGTCCAAGGACTCCAAGGTTCAAGCATGAAGGTTTCAGGATGGCTATGATTGTTCCAGCAAATTCTAAGCATGATGTCCAGCCATCAGTGAGGCAGTGACAATGGTTCGGGCAAGGGGCTGACCCCCTGACCCACAGCAGGATGGCTGTTCAGTGACAGTCTGGCTTCTTCTCCCTGGTTTGATTGGGAGGCAAATACAAACCGCTCCTGGGAGACAGTGTTATGGAATACCCTGCTCAGGGTACCCATAATTCATCTGCTTCAGAAATTCCTGCTCTGGAGCCCACAGCATCCAGAGAGGGATTCCAGAGCCAGGAATCTAGAAGAATGAGGAGCCAGGAGCAAATATTCCACGAGACACATGGACACTTAACTGACTCATGAACCGTGCTCGAGGAACATTATCATCCCCTGTAGGCTACCTGGGGACATAGCAGGCATGTGTGCTGGGCATTCCACACCAGAAACACCCATGGAGCAGCTAAAAAGGTGATGCACTGGAATGAAACTTTGTATGTTTTGAGGGCAGGTGGACCAATGGTCAGGCAGGGGACAGGAAGGTGGCTGGTCCTTGAAGAGGCAGGTGTCAGAAGCAGAGGCCTTCCTGCCAGGAATAGCTGGAAACTCAGCCACACTCCCAGGACTTGTCGTATTTGATTTGGAGGAGCTGGGAAATACTCTATCTTCTCAATTAGTACGTCTTGAATGTCTGAATAAATGAATGAGAGTCATCATTAAAACATAAGTAATTAGAAGTGAAAAATGTAGACATATGTGTACTATGTTGGGCTTCCCCAGTGGCTCAGCAGTAAAGAATCCGCCTGCAATCCAGGAGACATAAGAGACACAGGTTCTATCCCTGGGTCAGGAAGACCGCCTGGAGGAGAGCATGGCAACCCACTCTAGTATTCTTGCCTGGAGAATCCCACAGACAGAGGAGCCTGGCAGGCTACAGCCCATTTGGGTCACACAGAGTCAAACACAACTGAAGCCATCATCTGAGCGCACACACATGCATACACGTATTCTGTGTTACCTCAGCAAGTTTCAAAGTGCTCACCCTGCTCGGGAGTAATTCTGCTCAGTTTAACCTCGGTTAGATGTTACATGCAAGGCCGTGAGCTTATCACTGGGGTGTCCACGAATCTCAGCCTCTGCCTTCAAGGAGCCTTTGATCGGGTGCTTAGGCAAACAGACATGCCTTTGGCTTGAGGACTGAGGTGATGATACAGGCCATTCTGCCCCTGAGCAGAGGGTTAAGGATGCCCATGTGTGAAAAGCTTCAAAGCATGGAAAGACTGTGTGGGACTCAGCACAGCTTCCTAAACACCAAGCATAGAGCATGCATCTCCCTCTTCACTGCAGTCAAAATTGATGGGGTGGGGATGGGAGGTGGGGAGATGGGGGTGGGTTTGTCCTAGACACAGCAGGTTCCAGGCTGAGCCCAAGTCCGCTGGAATTTCCCCAGCCAGATGGCAAAGGGCAGTCAGGGGTGATGGAGCAAGGGTACCCTGATATCTTATGGCACTGCTTTTCATAAAGTTGAGATGCAGCATCTGAAGGACATCGTTGTTGCCCAAGAGACACAGGAGTGCTGGGTGGCCTGAATCCACTCACCAGTCAGTACTGAACATGAACCAGAACCTACCCCCCTTCCCAGCTCCCCTGACTCCCAGTTGATTGTTCTTTGTAGTGTTCTCATGTGTGGGAACCATGTCCAGGGCTTGTCCTCAAAAGGACGCCATGGAAAATAACTTGAATTAGGGCCATGATCTCCTTCAGGTGACCTGCGTCAGTTAGAAAAGGCAAAATTGTCACGTGCATCATGCTCTCTGGGTCTTAGTCTCCAGGGTGAAGGCAGTGTTGTTTCTAGGTGGCAGTAGGCTCTAGGTGTGAGCAGACTTCCCACTAGGGCACAGACCCTCAGTGCTGGTTCAGCCAAGGACTAGGGTACCATCTGGCGAGCCCCTTTACAGGTTTACACGGACTCCATTTTATACCTTCCCCTTCGGTGTCACTGGAGAAGGAAATGGCAACTCACTCCACGGAGAATCCCAAGGACAGAGGAGCCTGACAGGCTAGTCTATGGGCTCACAAGAGTCGAACACGACAGCAACTAAGCACAGCTTTCGTGTCACCCTGAAGACGGCATTTCAGTGATCAGACCGGGGGGTTTTCTAGTCCCATGGTTGTCCCCATATTTTAATCCAATCCTCCCCCGTCCCCACCCCTGCCAGACACTTGCCGAGTAAGGAGCTGCGGGGATCCCAAGGAGGCCGTTAGAATATTTCCTCCGAAGACCCCACACCTAACTCGGTGAGGTTCTCACCCAGGAACCTTTCTTCCGTCCTCCCTGACAGGACAGGGTGAACCCAGACTCTCTTTCCTGAGACATTTACATCCCTGAGGTCAAAGCCCCTGGAAGAACCCCAGACTCTTCTCCTCACCTGGAAAAATGTGTGGGTTCCTCACCCTCTTTCATCCAAGACCCCCTCCTTCAGACAGAGGAAGGTTTGCCAGGGCGTTTTCCAGTGCGCTGCTCAGACCTGGAGGTAGGTGTGATAGGCCTGTAGGTCGACGTCAATGGCGGCGCTCCTCTGGGTTTTGGCGACCTTCTCCCGCCGGCCCCGAGGGCCACAGGGCTGCGTGGGCGCATGCGCGCAGGCTCCTGGGCGCATGCGTGCCGGCGCGTGCGCGAGGCCGGCCCGGCAGGCGCGGCGGCGGCAGGCAGAGCCCCCTGACGATTCGTGTACTTCCCGATTCCCTGTGATGCATTAGAGAGACAAGAAGGCAAAGCCGGCTGATACAATGGTGATTTCCTCAGGACTCCAGGACTGAATTAATTGTGTACACCTTGAGGAAAGAGTGGAGGAAACAATAGGAAAGCTCCCTTTAAAGTCATCTTATTAAGGGAGAAGCAGCCTGGCCTCTCTCTCGCAGGGAACCTCCGATCTGCCTTATCAAACACAAGGTGCTTGCCAGATGCAACAGGTTCCTTCCTCCAAAGCTGTGTTCTTACATTCTCACACCCCCTGTAGGCTTTGAAATCAGTGTTCAAAGTGGACTTTCTGAATTCATGAAAACCCACAGGTCTGTAATCCATCCCTAATGGAAGTCAAACATGACACCGGCGAGATAAAACACGGTGGCCTCCCCCTCTGTTCACAGTAGGTGTCTGCGGATAATAAATATTTTATTTTACTACAAAAACAAATAACTAAACATACCCCCTGTGTTTGTTCTGAACTCGACAGTAGCTTTTGTGAGTTTACTCTATTTCAAAGCCGAGCAAGGAAACCAGAGCGTCACGTCGGCAACTGGGTGCGCTCCTGCAAAAGGAAACCAAAGCTGCTTTCATTCTCTACAAACCGAGTATTACAGGGTGCCAGTCTGTGCCCCTACGTGGAGGGACTTGTTGGCCCTGTTCGGCCAAGTCCTGGTTTGGGGAGCAAAAAGGAGCCACCACAAAAACAGACAAAGAGCAATGATGTCTGGCATTCATTATCTCTTGACCTAAGTGGTTATGATCAACGCTCCATAACCAACCTTCACCGAGAAAATAGCCACACGTTGACTGACTTGGTGCCCTGTGAATTTCACCTTCCTATACCCAAGATGCATCTGTCCTGTGTCCTCTGGTCCTTCTAGACCAGAGAATGATGGGTCAAATTCTCAGGCTACCAGTCTCCAGGAGGATTCAAGACCAGCGTCAATGAAAATCACCTTGTTTCATGGTCTCCATCAGGCTGTAGCAATACCATAATAATAGAATTTTAATGGTTTCAAGAAAGTACTTCTGATAAGCAACAAGCTTTAAATCAAATTGGTGATTGAGTGAATAAAGTGGGCAATACTGGATATTTGTCTGTTGATGCTGCTAACTTTATGACTGTTTATGATTTGTCTGCTTTGTGAATCGTCTGAGTTGGTGACAACACTGGTAATTCTTCTGGAATATTATTTGACCTTCTGCTTCTCTGGTCACGTTGCTATGACTTAAGGGTTGAGGGGAGATTTTCATGGGACGAAGTCTCCAGTGCATTTGTGTAAGCTAGTGGCCACATAGAATACAGCCCCTGGAATTCAGTGTAGTGGTGACCAGAGTTAGGGGGGACTGTAGGCCAGGTCTGGGTGAAAAGTATTAGCAGTAACATTATGTTATTTAGCTTTCATTTTAGTCTTCCTGTCCCACCATTTCTTCTGGTTTCAGAGCATACAGATCTGTGTGAATTCTCAGAGCAGTACAGAAGAGCAACCCAACAGAGTGTCAGCAGGGCATATCCTCAAAACCTCTGCTCTACCTCTATAATGATTGACTGTGCACGTCAACTCAGAGGGTGTTTGGGGATGAGATTAGCATGCAATTCAAAGAACTTTGAGTAAAGCAGATTGCCCTCCCTCATGTGGTGGGCTGTGTCCAACCAGTTGAAGGCCTGAATGGAACAAAAAGATGGACTTTCCTGAGCAGGAGGGAATTCTCCAGCAGACTGCCTTCAGATTGGACCTGCACCACAGACTCTCTTGGGCCTCTAGCCTGACAGCTCACACTGCAAATTGGGTCTTGCCAGTCTTTCCAATTGTGTAACCCAACCCTTTATCATAAATCTCTTTCTCTTTATATACACGTTTTATTGGCTCTGTTTCTCTGGAGAACACTGACTAATATGACCTCCCAGCCAAACCCAATAAGAATTAGATGCTATCTAATAAGAATAACATGGTTGCTGGCTTATCCTTAGTGGATTCTACTTAAGGCTTCAGGAGCCCAAGGAAATGTCTATTTTGATTTTACTGAGCTATGTCTCAGTGCAATACGCCCCCTGCCCCAGCCTTTATTCACCCAGTATGTGACACAGTGAAGATCATACCATTTTGAATTCATTGCAACCAGTTGCTACTGACATCAATGGCATTTTTTGCTGAGTGCTTCTTTAAAGGGCACTTCACAGAAAGAGAAAGATACTCTGACTCTTTTTAAAGGAAAAGATACAGAAATTGTTGTGTTTCATTTTTTGCAGTGGCTTCTCTGAAGCTCCATTTCAAATTTGGTGTTGAATTACAGAATCTATATAGTTTCTTACCAAAAACATGTTCTTCCTCCTCTTTTCCTTGTCAGCATTGCCTTTTCCCACTTTGTTTTCTTTTCTTTTTTCCCCACTTTGTTTTCTGTCTCCAAGTGGCTGACATGATTTGGAAGAGATGACGTAGAAAGAAGTAACAGTGGCTACAGCTCATGCTTGGAGTCCTCCCTTCATCCTTCTCACTCTTGTTCTCAGCCTGGGATTATTGCTGTGGGCTCTGCTCCATGGGTTCAGACAGTCAGGACTCCCGACAGGAGATTGGAGGGTGGCTGGAGAGAAGAATCAGGGTGGTTGCTCTCCCTATGAGGTCCCTCAGGCTGGCTGTGTCCCCCTGACAGGACCTCCCTGTTCTGTCAAGCTAGGGTCTGACCTCATCTGTCTCCCTGCTTCCCACGTCTGGCCACTGTTCCCCTCCTCATTTGTTTGGGCATCAAGGTAGTAATGGCTCTATTGTGGAGGGTCCTCACAGTATCCCCCATGGTTTCCAGTTCCCCCCACCCCCCCACATCTCTGTAATTAGATCCTTTGTCAATAAACTCTCCTTGAATTGGCTTTGCAGGGGCAGCAGTGGTAAGTGGACTCAATGGAGCTTTTTCCCAGAGGCCTGGGGAAAATGTCTCTGCCCAGGGCTGCCTGGGGGCATGATGGACCAAGGGCCCCAAAGAGACCTAGGTGTCCTGTGGTCCCCTGCCTGGCAGCTGGCTGGATGATGGTGTCTGGAGGGGACCCTTTGTGGAAGGACCTCTCTTCAGCCCGCCGTAGGCCAGTTCTCCCTTGCTTCAGATGGGCTCTGATGTGGGGAAGAACAGTCTGCTGGACAACCTCTGGGCCACCAGAGCCTGAAAGGTGTCTGATGGCACACGCCAGACCCCGTGTGTACCTGGCCACTTGTTCCTCATGTGGATCGGTCTGAGCGTAACGGTGTCCCAGTGACTGTCCTAAGTTCCCTGAGCAGGCTGGCCCACACAGTCTGTGTTCTGTGTTTAACTAGGACCCTAAATATTCCTTTAATACAGTTTGGGGAACTTTTTTTTATGTATTCCGGTGGTTTATATCATCATTCTTACTGTACTAAAATTTACATGCCCTTTTTTGTAAAAAAATAATATTGTCATGTAAATTTTTGTAAGCTCCAGGGTTATTTTATGACCCATAAACTGAGACAATATATTAAAATCTTGGAAGAATTTGATATCAGCAGCAGATTATCCTAAAAAAGAAAAACCCACACCTAATTCCTGGGTATTAAAGAGACAGAGGCGTATCAAGTATGTTAAAAGGTTTAATAGCTGTTAGTAAATTTTACTGCTGATGTCAATAACTGCATAATATATTGGGCTAGTTAATAGGTCAATGGAAATATTTATATCTTGCTATAAACTGTTTACCCAAGAACAAACTAATTTCTAATGATAATGAAACACGGAGTCAATAAATATTAATTTTAGCATTTCTAATTTAAATACAATTTTTTACATCTGCCATAAATGTTGGGCTGGCAGCATTAAGACATATATTATTGGTTTTGTGTACCAAGGGCAAGTGTGTTAAGAACTTGCTGTGATATTTGGCCTGTAACACAATGTTTGTGAGTGATACTGCCTTCAAGGTATGAGATTCTTTATTTTGCTGTTAAATCCATAATATACTAATGATGCATCTAAAATTTTTGTTCAGCCATTATCCATTTTAATGTATCTTTAAAAAATAAGCATATTTTAAATGCATCTTTAAAAATGGTACCTTTTAAAATCATGGCGTGTTCTTACACTGAACACATTTTGAATTCACAGATAAACTCTTTTCTTGATTCTAATGACTTTCATTCAATTAATTCAGTTTTGCATTAACTGCAAAACCCAGCAGAAGTGAACCTCCATTTCTGCGGAAGAGCGTGTTTCTGGGGAAAAAACACAATGCCATAAACTGTGTTTCCAATGGGTGAGGGGCTGAACAGTTCATGATGAGTACTTCTGTGAAACAGTAACACTTGGAAAGTAGATGTTTCTAAGATTTTTTCATCCTGCAGGGTCTCCTGAAAAAGGACACACATGCACACAAACACACATGGAGAGGATCTGACCATGGCTCTTTTTTCAAGGCAGAGAAGATGTCATGGGATGTTAGTCCCTGGTGGACAAGGGTTTATATACCTCCCTCTGCCTGGTGCATTACTGGGCACTGATAGCAGTCCGTCTATCCTTCTGTCTATCTGTTCCTGTCACTGATGCTGCCTGAGTTAGCTCTCCACTCATAGCCCTTCTCACCCTGCTGAGTTTCATCTCTTCTTACAAATTCTTCCAAGGCTGCTGGTGGGGACTGAACTGTGCCACCCACATAGCCCCCAAAACTCATATACTGAATCCCCAATCTGCAGTACTTGAGAGCATGATTGTAGAATGAATGGGCCTTTGAAGAAGTAACTTAAGTAAAACAAGGCCATCGGAAGCTCTGATTCAAAATGACTACTGTTCTTGTAAGAAAAGGAAGAGATCCCAGGGGTGCGGGTACATAGACAGAGGACCATGTGAGGACACAGTGGCCACCAGCATGTCAAGGAGAGAGAACTCAGGAGAACGCCTGCCTACGCCTTGATCTTGGACTTCCAACCTTTGTAATGGCAGCTCTAGCAGACAGATACACTTGCTAAGTCATGAATGCTAAATTTTAACTGTAAGAATATAACACTCTAGTTTTGAGAAAAGTGTAAGTCAAAAATATTTCCATCAAGAAGCCAGGGTTTCTCAGGGTGGGAACACTTCTGTGTGGTAGGGCTGTTCTGTGCGATGCAGAAAATTTAGCAGCATCCTGGCCTTGACCCAGAAGATGCCAGGAGCATCCCATGACTCAGGACGATCAAATGCGTCTCCCCACACCGCCCGGTTGAGAATCGCTGCGGCTCACCAATACTGAAGACGCAGACCCCATGCATGTGCGCGTGTGCATGTGTGTGCAGGTGTGTGTCTGTGTCTACGAGAATGCAGTGCTACGTGCGTTCATCTTGTAAACAACAGAGGAGAGGATCACAGACCCAGCAGGGAGGGTTTGGCCCGGGGCCACGGGCTCTGGGGGCACTGACAGCCCCAGGACAGGACGTTGCCCTTCTCCCTCTGCGCAGCACAGAGCCACCCTCCCCTGGTTCCCACGGGAGGACCGGGCAGCGGCTAAGGCAGGTTGGCGGCCGTCAGGGAAGCCAGTGGCAATCTTGCCATGACCCCATCCTGGCAGACTGGCCCTGTTTCCTGGTGCTGTGTCAGCGGTGTTCATGAGCACGCTACACTCCTTCCAGCTGCCTCTAGCTCTGAGCCCGCCATTGCATGCAGCCATGGAAAAAGTGAAAATGATCAACAGGCAGGCTGGCTCCCTTCTGCCCCCTCCCACCCTGCTGTGTGCTCTTGGCGCCTGGCATCCTCGCCCTACATCCTGCAAGCTTCCGGGTGGTGTGGCCAACAGGGGGCCAGCGAGAGCTCTGGAGGGGAGTGGGGTCAACGTGGTGACTCCCCTGCACCCCCACTGCGGGCCAGGAAGCGGCTACGTGCCCAGTCAGGTGGGAAGCGTCCCCACCCTTGCTGTCCTGGGTCTTCATCTCCCTTTCTGACTCCCCGCAGGTCTTCTGTCAGATCCCTGGCCCATGCCTTCTGTAGCTGCCGGGGCCTGGCTGGGGGAGACCCTTCCTTGATTCCTACTGAGCTGAGTCTCGAGCCCGTGGTTGTCGTTACCCTGTTTTGTAAAGGTCACTATTGCCTTCAATTTTCTCTTTTATGTTTAAACTGACACAATTCCCTCAATTAATGTATTATATTAAAGATTAGACTTTAATAATCTAGTATTTTATTAATATATATTTAATATTTAATGCTAACATTTTATGTGGCGTTCTTAGTCATATTACTCTAGTAAATTTTGCTAATAAAATTAATTCTTTTTTTCTATTTTACCTTTTGAATACTAAAGATTATGGTGGAGTAAAAATAATTAGATTTCTTTGGGGTAAGTGATGAGGAGAAAAGATTTATTTCTCGGGAAATGATTCACCCTCTGCATCCTCCTCTAACTCCCTAAACCTCCTGTAGGCATCTCAAGTCCCCCAAATGGGCCCCGAAAAGCAGGTAACGCATACCTGCCAGTGCTTCTTTGTTGATTTTTAAAATTTTAGAATTGGGGAAACCTTACAGAAAATCTAATGAGCCATCAGTTTTACAGGTAAGAGCAGCCTCTGTCATTCCACAAGCTTGAGGTACCTCAGCTGAGAAACCTCTCTTTCCTCCTCACCTCCTCCCTACAGGCGTAAGGTAGCTGGCACAAACCTTTGCATAATCTGATCTCCGAATTAGTAACTCTGTCACATAGCACATTGGAATATGCATGTCGCCTCGCCGTGGATGGGGCCTCGGCTCCTCTGCCTGTGGGACTGTTTGATGTGCTTCTTTTCATCCTCCCTCCTCCTTCAGGAGGGACTTTCCATGGGTCCTTGTGAGGACCACAGCGTGCGGACACAGGCGATGCCCACGGCTTCCCACCAGAATGTCCCTGGATTGTGGCGGGAGGTCTGCACGTCACCTTGAGGGGTCTCTTTGCCCTGGAATCTGGGATCCTCGTGCCCTCCTCCCACCCTGCTCAGCTCCCCTTCTGCAGGTGGAATCCCACCCAGAACCAAGGGGAGCTCCTACATGATCTGGAACTGTTCCCCTCTCACCCTTATCAAAATTTGCTTACCGTGGAGGCTATTCATTCTATTGAGTTATCAGCCTGAGAGATGTCCCAGCATTCAGTGAAGATGTGGAGCTGGGAATTCGGACAAACTAGCATCTTATCAGGTGATACTGATGACAAAGTCCTTACTGTACCAGCTCTCTGCCAAGTTGTTACGTTAAACAAGCCCCACATCTCTAGTGATAGAAGGAACGCGGCAGAGCCACAGAGTTGGGGAGGAGGACTGTTTGCACATTTCAACAGTCCTGCATCTTCATTTCCTGTGTGTGTGCTAAGTCACTTTAGCCGTGTCCTACTCTTTGCAATCCTATGGACTGTAGCCCACTAGGCTCCTCTGTCCATGGATTCTCCAGGCAAGAGTACTGGAGTGAGTTGCCATGCCTTCCTCCAGAAGATCTTTCTGACCCAGGGATTGAACCTGCGTCTCTTGTGTCTCCTGCATTGGCAGGCAGGTTCTTTTTCACTAGCTCCACACATTTACTGTGGGTGGTGGAAAACTGAGCCTGGCCCCACCTGCCTTCCCAGCCAGCCCTGGGGCTTTCCGATGCCACCAAGACCCCAACACTTCTTCTCTGGGAGCAAGCCTGGGTCCCCCACCTCTGCTCGCTCTGTCTTTTCTGCCTGGAATTTCCCATTTCCCTCTCCTTCCCCATTTTGCTTCCTTACTTAATATGTGTTTTTTTTTTTTTTTTTTAAATAATGGGTCATAAAGAGAATAGAGTCTATTTCCACCATGATTTTATACCCAAAGTTAATATTTTGCACTTAGCTTAGTTCTTTTTCATTGCAAATTTTTTGTACTGTTTAAAAAAAAAAACTTCATAATTTAATATTCATAGATGGATTTCAGTGAAGAAAAAGAAGATTAAGTCCAGGGCCCTCAGGGTCCTCCAAACCTGGATCTGCCTTTGTTCATATTACCCATGAGTTTCCCCAAGGCATTAAAATCCCTTTATGAAGAGGGCCCCAGGGGTTGCAGAGTGGACCCCGGGGGAGAAGCAAAGTTTATTCCCTCAGTGCCAGCCCAGTATTCCATCAGAAATAAGACAGCGGGCAATGCGTTTATGCATTAATGTTGTCCACATTTCTTATTATTTACTTGGAAGAGACTTCCTAGAGGAGAATGATTCTGGAAAAGAGGAGATATAGGTCTCTGTTTCTCTGTGCATGCACATGTGTGCTAAGTCACTTCAGTCCCTTCTTACTCTTTGTAACCCCATGGACTGTAGCCCACCAGGCTCCTCTGCCATGGGATTCTCCAGGCAAGAATAACATACTGTAGTATATTTCTCTATGCTCATCAGCAAATTGCTTTCCCTGATGGACATATCATCAGCATGATGACAATTCTACCCAACTCTCCCCTGGCTGGTATTTACAAATAAGTATTAATATTTTAAAATTCCTGCAAATTCCTCCCAAGCATTTTTCTTTCTCTTTCTTTAATTATTTGATTACTTGCAAGGCTGAACCTTTTAATAGCCACTATCCATTGGTATTTATATTTTGTAGATATTCTGGCTATATTCTGAGTGTGCACTTCTTTTTAATCAACATATGTGCACTTTTTAACTTCCCTGGTGGTGCGGGGGATAGGAATCCACCTACCAATGCAGAGGACATGGGTTTGCTCCCTGGTCTGGGAAGATCCCACATGCCACAGAGCAACTAAGCCTAACCACCACATCTACCAAGCCCACTTGCCACAACTACTGAAGCCCAGGTGCCCGAGAGCCTGCGCTCCGCAAAAAGAGAAGCCCCTGCAGTGAGAAGCCCGAGCACTGTAACGACCAGCAGTCCCGGCTCACTGCAGCTAGAGCAATTCTGCTCGTAGCAACGAAGACCCAGGACAACCAAAAACAAGATAAACTCTTTGCTCTTTCACATTTAAGTCTGAAATCCCTTGGAATACAGTTTTGTTATAGGGTGAGTTAGTGATCCAGTCAATTTTTTTTCAGTACAGATACCCAATTTTCTCCCCACTGTATTTGAAAGTTTACCGATTGTTTGGCAATTGCATTTTTGTCAGCAGTCAATCGTCATATATGTATAGTAGTAGTAGTGTTAGTTGCTTAGTTGTGTCTGACTCTTTAAGACCCCACGGACTGTAGCCCACCAGGATCCTCTGTCCATGGAATTCTCCAGGCAAAAATACTGAAGTGGGTTGTCATTTGCTTCTCCGGGAGATCTTCTGAACCCAGGGATCTAACCTGGGAATCCTGCATTGCAGGCAGATTCTTCATCATCTGAGCTACTGGGAAGTCCCTCATATACACACTCTATTAATAACAAACTAATTTCAGGGAAAACAAATTTTCCCATTTGTTCTTCTTTTGTAAGAGGACCTCTTTGAATTTCTCTATGAATTTTTAAATCAGTTTTCCAGTCAGTCCCCAAATGAAGCCTCTGTGGAATCACTGGACTCCCACTCAGAATCCACTGATGTGATATTAATGTATCATCCAGTTCACAAAACTTATGTTTTCTATTGGCCTGTTAGCCCAGCTTGTCCAAACAGTAAGTTTACATTATTCACCTCATCTGTAACCTAATTTAGTAAGTTTTAAAATTTCTTTTGTAGATCTTTCCCATGTTAAGTATAGTATTTCCATGTTGTTGTTCAGTCGCTAAGTCGTGTCTGACTCTGCAACCCCATGGACTGCAGCACACCAGGTTTCCCAGTCCTTCACTATCTCCTGGAGTTTGCTCAAATTCATGTCCATTGATTTAGTGATATCATCCAACCATCTCATTCTCTGTTGCCCCCTTCTCCTCCTGCCCTCAATCTTTCCCAGCATTAGGGTTTTTTCCAGTGAGTTGGCTTTTCACATTTCTATGTAAATTCCTAAGTATATTCTAACTGGTTGTTGCTATATTTACAAGGCTTTTAGTGCTTGTATATTTGCTTTGCACATTCCTAAAATTTTATTATGTTTCCCACTTGATTCTTTTGGTTTTCTAAGTTAACTTTTTTGTCAAATACGTGTTTGTCTTCTCTTTGCAACAGTTATACCTGAAATATGTAGAAAAACTTATTTTAAAAACTTTCAAGTGATTTGAATCTTTTACTATTCTTATGTTCTTTATTGATATTTCTAACATTATCAAATATTTGCTTATAACGTTTCTGTGCTTTGAAATCTATTAAAGTTTATTTAGGTTTTCTTCTGGGACTTTGTGTATGACCTGTTGAAGTGTTTGTGTGTGATTAAACTTGTTAATTTTCTTAATTAAATCCTCTATAGGCTAACATTTTTTGTCTACTTGGTTTTCCAATGCTGGAGAAATTAGATTAATGCTTCCCTCTCTGACTGTGGTTTCATAAATTCATTTTTATTTATAATTATTTTCCTCAATGCAGTTTGATTTAGCTATTAATATTTACTGATTATAGGATGATGACAGTTTTTCCTTCTCAGGCTATTTTAGTTATCACTGTCAAATATATACTCATTTGCCCTATTTAAATCTTTTTGCTTTGAATTATACTTTCTCAGTTAAGACTAGTGCTACATTTACTTTTCTTTCTATCAGTATTCGATTGTTTGATTCTTTACAAATGTCTGTGTCATTTGATTTAGCATGCATACACAAAACCTGTACTGTGTGTAATGTGTGTTTACTCACCTGCAGATCTTTTAAAATAAAATTAATCAGTTACAGTTATCATTACTAATATATTTTGGCCTTTTTTCTGTCCCCAATCTTTTGATTTGTTTTCTATTTGATAATAAAACTGAATTTTAATTATTTTGGTTAAATGCTGGCCCCACCCCTCAGTATCACCAACGTGATGGACATGAGTTTGAGCAAGCTCCAGGAGTTGGTGATGGACAGGGAAGCCTGGCGTGCTGCAGTCCATGGGGTCACAAAGAGTCGGACATGACTGAGCAACTGAACTAAACAGCAGCAGCCCTTGGGTTGCACTGGAGAATAATGGCTACACCCACTGCCTCCAGCTGTGTTGGGACCTTGGGAAATGTGAGTTTGGGGGCAGCCTCTTGCCAATTCTCTTCTGACTGTGCAAGCACCGGATGAAATCTCTACGTTGCTCCTAGCAAATGCTTGAACCTGTGAAACTTCTCCTTTCCCAAGATTGTTGTCTCACCACTGGGGAATTCTGGTCCACTTTTAATGAAAGCAACAAGAACTGTGTTAATAAAATCAGCATTGTCTCAACAACTCACCCTTATTTGCTGAAAGACAATGGCAGAACTCCCTGCTCAGCTAAGGTGAAACAGGCAAAAGTACATCAATTCAATCTGATCTTTGTGGTTAATTATAGCATGTTTTTCACGAGATCACTTCCTACCCACCAAGTATTGGGCCATTCGTTAGAAAGAAAGATCAACTCTTAATATTCTTTGGAAGTACTGGGGCTGAGGCTGAAGCTTCAATACTTTGGCCACCTGATATGAAGAGCTGACTCATTGGAAAAGACTCTGATGCTGGGAAAGATTGAAGGCAAAAGGAGAAGAGGGCAGCAGAGGGTGAGATGTTTGGATGGCATCACTGACTCAGTGGACACGAGTCTGAGCAAACTCCAGGAGACAGTGGAGGACAGAGGAGTCTGGCGTGCTGCAGTGCATGGGGTTGCAAACAGTTGGACATGATTGAACAACAACAACAGCATAATTTAATTGAGAAGAACAACTCAACACGTGTAATCAACTCAACCTCCTCTGGGTCCTGGAGGCAGCAGAAGCTCTGTGAAGGACAGTATCAATAATTGTCATTAATAAAACCACATCTTTGAGCAAAATGTTTGTCCAAAGGCTTTCATTCCCCCATGTTAATAATTTAATGAGTCTAGCCACAAGGGCAGAGTGATTGGTGTCAAGAGATCTTTTATGTCAATTCCAACTCTGCCACCAGCTAAGCCTCGATTTCCTTATCAGTACAATGGGCACGATAGCGTCTGTCTTGTGAGCACATGGAGTTTATTAATGATATTCCACTTGAAAGGGATTAGAAAATGATCAGACATATTGTAGACTCTCAATAGAAGCTCCATTTTCCAGTTTCCATTGTTACCCTATCTATTTGTAATGAAGTGATGGGACCAGATGCCAAGATCTTAGTTTTTAAATTCAGGAGAGCAATAATTTCTTGGTCCCATGGCTATCTTCTCTCCATAGAGGAGAGCCATGGAAGTGGTGTTATATGCTAACCTGCTCTTGGACACCTCCAGAGTGGAGCAGGATTGGGGACTAAAGAAGGGTGAGATTGCTTTAAGTGACTGATACTAGGTAACAAGGATGGGAAGGCCAATAATGTGAGCTACCAGCACATCCTAAATAAAGGTTTACTTTCTTCCCATCAACACAGGAACCAGGGCTGATGTAATCAAAACCTATGATGACAATGCTGGGATTTTCACCTGGACTGAGGGATTGCATTCTAACCTCCAATACCAGTCAGTTTAGACTTCTATCTGTAGAAATCAACACAGTTTCAAACACAAAATAAAGGGGATTCCAAATATTAAATTGAGGCACTGTACTAACACTCCAGAAAAATTCCAAGGACACAAAATTAACATAAAAAAACAGAGAGATGTAAATATTGCCCTCTGAGGGTCCTCATCATTCTTGTTTCAGACAACATACACCCACAAAAATTAAAAACATAACAATTCAAAAGAAAAATTGGAATTTTAGAAATAAAAAATGGTATTACCAATGTAAACCAATAGGAAAGACAAAAAAGAAAGCATCAACAATCTAGCTAAATAATAGAGCAGACATGGCTAGAGGTAAAATTAGTGAGATGGAAGATCTTGTCAAGGGATTTTATCACACCGCACTGTAGTAGGATTAACAAGTTGGAGGATACAAGGAGAAAGTCAGATGCTATGAAGTTTGTATACAGATCTAGAAGCCCAGCATCTATCTAACTGGGGTGGCTGCTGCTGCTAAGTCGCTTCAGTCGTGTCCAACTCTGCGCGACCCCATAGATGGCAGCCCACCAGGCTCCACCATCCCTGGGATTCTCCAGGCAAGAACACTGGAGTGGATTGCCATTTCCTTTTCCAATGCAGGAAAGTGAAAAGTGAAAGTGAAGTCACTCAGTTGTGTCTGACTCTTTGCAACCCCATGGACTGCAGCCCAGGTTGAGTCACAAAAAAAGAATGAAGAGAAAATGAGCAAACATTAAGAGAAAATTTCTAGAAGTGAAGAATTTCTTAGATCCTGTTATAAAATACACTCCACCTAGATGCCTTAGTGAACTTTTTGAATTGCAGGGTGTGCCACATATTATTCTGTGACTCCTAGTATCAGTTGGTTCTTCTCAATTCTGTCCCACACACTGTGAATGAGTGCTAAGTCACTTCAGTCATGCCCGACTATTTGTGACCCCATGGACTGTGGCCCACCAGGCTCCTCTGCCCATGGGATTCTCCAAGTAGGAATACTGGAGTGGGTTGCCATGCCCTCCTCCAAGTGATTGAACCTGGTCTCTGGCATTGCCTGCATTGGTGGAAGTGTGAATTGCAGGGTGTGCCAAATATTATTCCTTGACTCCTGGTATCAGTCTGGTTCTTCTTAGCTCTGTCCTGCACTAAGGGAGCTAAAATTCTTTGATTTATGCTTAGGAGACTCCCTGGTCAGCAGATTTCAGTTTGATGCCAGAGACTCTAGTTTGAGGGCGCTGATGAGGAACAGAAATTGTCTCCAGTAGCAGCAATGGGCTGGAGTGTGGGTTCTGGCAGACAGCACTTGGGGGCTTCTGAAAACAGACATATGGATGCTTTGGGCTTGTGGTTGTTGCTTGGTTGCTAAGTCACGTTCAACTGTTTGCAACCCCATAGAGTGCAACACGCCAGACTTCCCTGATCACTCTCTCCCGGACTTTGCTCAGATTCATGTCCATTGAGTCAGTGATGCCACCCAACCACCATCCCATCCTGTGCCACCTTCTTCTCCTCATCCCTTCAATATTTGTGAGCATCAAGGCCTTTCCCAGCAACAGCAATGGGCTGGAGGGCGGGTTCTGGCAACAGCACTGGGGGCTTCTGGAAACAGACAAATAGATGCTATGGAGAGCCACGGTCACTGTGCATTAACTCGGCAGTTGCTGTCCTATCTGAACGCCTGAAGCCTTGGCAGTGGTCCTTTCTTTCTTGGTGGGTTTGAGAGCTTCAGTCTTCTTTGTCAAATTCCTTCCCACTTGAAATACTTAGAAAGTAACCTGGTTTTCTGACAGAACCCTAACTGATACACAAGAAAAATGAGAAAATACTAAAAGCTAACCAAGAAAGAGAAAATAGGCAAAAGTTATCAACACAAGAATTAGATAAGACTGGTGTTAAAATTCTAGCTTGCATCATGGGAGACAAAGAAATTGGTGGAGCAGTGTCTTCAAAAAGGCGTTTTGAACTAAGAATTCTCTGCCTGTTTAGATTATTTTTCAAACTAAAATCAAAGACAAAAAAAATGCATTTTTACTCTTGGAACCCTTGAAAACACCACTCTCTTTTAAGGATTCTCTAGGCTGTACTCCAGCCAAATAAAAACATGAATTTTGTAAAACAAATATATGAAATAAAAGAAGCAGTGATGAGGGAGCAGCAGAGGATGCGATGGTTGGATGGCATCACCAACTCAACAGACATGAATTTGAGCAAGTTCTGGGAGATAGCGGAGGATAGAGGAGCTTGGCATGCTGCAGCCCATGGAGTCGCAAGGAGTCAGACGCAAGGTAGGGACTGAACAGCAGCAACAACAAAATAAGCAAAACTACTATGAAGCATTTTATAGCCTATTTTAGTGTACCTTTGGAAATATGACTGAACATTTTTCATGCATTTATTAATAATTAATTACTAAGAAAGAATAAGGATAATTTTGAAAAAATATAAGTACTTTCATTTAAATTTAGCATATAGGGGAAAAGACAAGTTGGCAAAGCTTTGCCTTATTTAGGGGAAGGGTAAAATTATGGTTGAGAATTGTCAGCATTGATATAAAACATACTTAAGTATAATATTAGAAGAATATAAATAACATATATAAATTCCAAAATGTTAGAGCAAATAAGTAGGAAAAAAGAAAATGTAATTCATCCAACTAAAGCGTGGAAGACAACAAACAGTAAGGAAATCAAATACATCAATTAACACAATAAATGCACATGCATTGATTTTGCACATTAAAAGACAAAGAGCAGATTGGAAAAAAAGAAAAGAATCACAATGTGCTATATACAAGAAAGACACACAAAATAACATGACCTTGAAAAAGTAAAAGATTAAAAGATTGAAAAATAAGGAAAAAGATTGCAATAAATTTGACCAAAGATATTAAAAGAAAAAAAAAAGATAAAAAAGGAAAGGAAGAGAAACCAGGAGTACATCCAAGTGGAAAACAAGTACAAATACCTAAAAACATGTGAGACTCTTCTTAATTCAATAGTAGAACATATTACAGAACCAGGGTAGAGCAGTGATTGCCAGGGACTGGGGGAGGTTGGGAGATGCTGGTCAAAGAATACAAACTCAGCTAGAAGATGAAAAAGCTCTGGGGTTCTGATGTATATAGCATGGTGAGTATAGTTAGCAATACTGTGTTCCATACTTGAAATTTGCTGAGAGTAGACCTTAAATGTTCTTACCTCCCATGACTCCCAAGCAAGTAACTTAGCTGATGGATGTGTTAACTTGATTATGGCAACCATTTCACAGTGTATACAGTTATGAAATCATCAAGTTGTGTGCCTTAAAAAATCTTAGCAACTTACAGGAAAAAAAAAAAAAGAAACAGTAGGGAGTGTACTGCAAATTGCAGCAGAAAAGAGATGATTCTCCATTGTGTCAGTTCGTATTAATGTCATATCAAGTGTGAGCACTGGCAGGAAGCAGCAGGCACACGCATACGTTCAGTGTGGTTTAGTGAGCAGACGTCACGAGAGCACTTTTGGAAGGCACTGTAGCAGGATCACAATTTACAGTGTGAATAGCCTTGATAACAAGTCTCCTGTAGAGACTTCTAGAAATATCAGCACAATTACGTAAAGCTAAAAGCATAAGGTATTCACTGTAGACTTATCTGCTTAGCCAAAAACGAGTCAGCTTAAGAGCTGGATGATGGTGAGATGACTATGGTACATCCATTCTATGGAATACTATGCAGGCATCAAAAATCAAAGCATAAAATAACACAGTAAAAAAGTAAAAGCTACACCGACAGGGAGATGCAGATGCTGCAGAACACTATGAAGAATATTTAATAAGAGCAAATGTGAGTGTGTAAAATATTCACTTATGAATTTTGATTTGAAGATGTAAATGGCACACATCAAGTATTTCCAGTGGTTATTTTTGAAAAGGCAAGTAGATTTGGGAGGGGCTGGGAAAGGAATTTGTCTTTTAGCTCAATTTGGATCTGCATAATGACTTTTTTTTTTACTAGCACAACTCCATTAATTTAAAAAATAAGAAAAGTATCTGAAGAAGTAGGGAGAAGCCTCTGAATCTTTGTTAAAGGAGCTCTGGTGAAAACCAGGGGAAACATCGGTTAATGTGTGGGGCACAAGGGTGTGGACTTTGACCTACTTAAGATGATGCATTGATGTCAAGTCAAAAAGAATGTTCACATAAATAAGAGAAATATACTAAGAGCAGCTAGTGTAAGTTTTAATGATTGCTTCAGTAGAAATAATTCTTTTTGAGACTGATGTTTTCAAACAAAACTGATCCTGATAAGCTCAAGTGGATGCAGATAGAATTTAAAAGTTACTTGCTTCCTGTTTCCTGATCTCTTTTGTGTTATTCTTCATTATTTGCCAAGGCAATCTGTGTGTCCCCTCTGTAGACACCTGACAATTATATGTTTACCCACTAAATACCCAATAGAAGCACCACTGAGTCCAGTTGTCTTAGACCCCAGGCGACTGGAATGTTGTCAACATTACAGATACTAGGAATCATCTTCCCCTTTATCGGTAAATAGGTTTGAAACAAATCCCCCAGGATGGAATAAAAAAATCATGATTCCCTGTAGGCTTGCCGGAAACACCAAGCATAAAATTAAGCACATTAGCCTGTCAGGATAAGCTAAGTGGCACAAGGGGAAAAGTTAAAAAACAAAAACCTCCAAACAGCAGTGGCTTGCAGCAAATATTATGGGTCTCCTGTGGTGTTCTTCAGATTGTCTTCGCTACAGGACCCTGCTTGAAGGACGGGCACAGGTCTGGGAGGCTGCTGGTCTGCTGGTGGAGGGAAAAAGGAGATCACAGCAAACAGCCCTGCTTCTAACACACCTGCCTGGGAGTGGCTTGTGCTCACACATCATTGGCCAAAAGATGTCATGTGACCAAGCCTGCAGAGACCCTGCAGTTTTGATGGGGAAATTATACCCTGAACCCAACAGTGTTTTATAATATTGAAGGATAGTTTCTACCACCTGGAGTGTTATTCATGTTATACATGCCCACGCACACAAACACAGATTCAGTACAGTTCAGTCACTCAGTTGCGTCCCACTCTTTGTGACCCCATGGACTGCAGCATGCCAGGCTACCCTGTCCATCACCAGCTCCCGGAGTTTACCCAAACTCATGTCCATCAAGTTGGTGATGCCATCCAACCATCTCGTCCTCTGTCTTCCCCTTCTCCTCTCACCTTCAATCTTTCCCAGCATCAGGGTCTTTTCCAATGAGTCAGTTCTTCCCATCAGGTGGCCAAAATATTGGAGCTTCAGCTTTAGCATCAGTCCTTCCAATGAATATTCAGGACTAATTTCCTTTAGGATTGACTGGATGGGTCTCCTTGCAGTCTAAGGGACTCTCAAGAGTCTTCTCCAACACCACAGTTCAAAAGCATCAATTCTTTAGCGCTCAGCTTTCTTTATAGTCCAACTCTCACTTCCATACATGACTACTGGAAAAACCATAGCTTTGACTAGATGGACCTTTGTTGGCAAAGTAATATCTTTGCTTTTTAATACGCTGTCTAGGTTGGTCATAGCTTTTATCCCAAGGAACAAGCATCTTTTAATTTCATGGCTACAGTCACCATTTGCAGTGATTTTTGGAGCCAAAAAAATAGTCTTTCATTGTTTCCCCATCTATTTGCCATGAAGTGATGGGACCAAATACCATGATCTTAGTTTTCTGAATGTTGAATTTTAAGCCAGCTTTCATCAAGAGGCCCTTTAGTTCCTCTTCACTTTCTGCCATCAGGGTGGTGTCATCTGCATATCTGAGGTTATTGATATTTCTCCCGGCAATCTTGACTCCAGCTTGTGCTTCCTCCAGCCCAGCGTTTCTCATTATGTACTCTGCATTTAAGTTAAATTAAGTTGGAACAACAGACTGGTTCCAAATAGGAAAAGGAGTATGCCAAGGCTGTATATTGTCACCCTGCTTATTTAACTTACATGCCATCTTGCAATGTCTGTGTCAGCAGAGATTGACACTTGTCTATCAAAAACCAGTGAGAAGAGGACTATTTTGGTCAATGCAGAACTAAATATGGATGAAAGTAAAAGTGAAGTTGCTCTGTCCGACTCTTTGTGACCCAATGGACTGTAGCCTACCAGGCTTCTCCGTCCATGGGATTTTCCCGAGTGGGTTACCGGAGTGGGTTGCCATTTCCTTCTCCAAAATTTTAGTCAGAGAGCTCTTTGAGTTAAACCAAAGAACTAAAGATATCATGCAAGGATGACTTAACTTCAGCATCTTCCCACTGAAAGCACAAACTAGGGTGCTATCATCATGAGGCAATCAATTTCTCCTAATCTTAAACATGAAAGTTAAAGTGAAGTCGCTCAGTTGTGTCCGACTCTTTGTGACCCCATGGACTGTAGCCTACCAGGCTCCTATGTCCATGGAATTCTCCAGGCATGAATATTGGAGTGGGTGGCCATTCCCTTCTCCAGGGGAATATTCTTGGCCCAGGGATCAAATCCCAGTCTCCTGCATTGCAGGCAGATTCTTTACTGTCTGAGCCGGCAGGGAAGCCACCAGGAAAGCCCAGTCTTAAGTATGCATTTGTATATATGTGCATACACATACATTCTGAATTAAAACCTGATAGAAGCTCTCCTTTCCTAAAGAAAAGTTCCAGCATTAACAAGATGGCTTGATAACCTGCCCACCTCCTTCACCCTTATCTCATCCATCCTTATCTTTCCTGACTTGGGATATGGAATCTCTTCCCAAAGGACCCTCTTCACGGCTGTCAAATTTCATAGAGCTCCCCCAAAGTGTCTTCCTGCATGTTATTCCTTCTTCCTGGCATCTAATAAATCCTCAATAAATATTCATTTAAAAGTGATAAATGAAGGAAAACTGAGACGAGGAGATCAAGTTACAGGAAACCAGGGGCTGTTGACAGAGAGCAGGAGGGTCTCTAATCAGATCAGGCTGGAGCTCATGGGAAGGATCCTGCCTGTTCCCTCCTCCCCCAGGGGTAAGAAAACAGCCAGGATCTGACTTCTTCATTGTTGTTGTTAATTTTTTGAGCCCTAAACTGTCAAGAAGGAGACATGGAGAAGTAAGTCAGCTATGATCCACCTGAGCAGGGAAGGGTGGGACGGAGGTGGGACCAGAGTCATTGCTGAGGGTGGGGATGGGGGGTCCACTGGGTGATGACAAGTTTGCCTAAAGTGGGAGCAGGGGTGCAGTCCAGGTCACCCAAAGTCTCCGAAAGAGGAAATTACACATATTCCTCAGATCACCAAGCCTCTTCTTTATTTTTTTAATTTTTTTGAAACTTGGAATTATTAATAATATGAGAAAATTCACAAATGGTTTGTAAACTAATAAAAGTTAGGATTGATGAATTTTCTAATTGGATTTTTATCATAAAACAGCAATTCCATACACCAATGTTCCTGCAATTTTGCTAATCTCTATACATATTCAAAACAGACTCCCAAATCCTTGTCACCTAAGACTATATATTCTAAAAAAAAAGCTTCCATGTACTTAAGAGAAGCAAAATATCCTGCTGGTGTCTATTTGTTGCTCACTCAGTCGTGCTGACTCTTTGCAACCCCATGGACCGCAGCACGCCAGGCCTCCCTGTCCATTACCAACTCCTGGAGTTTGCTCAAACTCCTGTCCATTGAGTCAGTGATGCCATCCAACCATCTCATCCTCTGTCATCCCCTTCTCCTCCTGCCCTCAATCTTTCCCAGCATCAGGCTCTTTTCTAACGAGTCAGCTTTTAGCATCGGGTGGCCAAAGTATTGCAACTTCAGCTTTAGCATCAGTCCTTTAAAAGAGGTGTCTATTAGAAGAGATAACTTCTTTGAAGTTTTTTAACCCTTCTATGAAATAAAGCCTGAATATCTGTATCAGCAAGTAATGTGTATGCTACTTGCGGAAAATACAATGACTATGTAAATTTTTCTTTTTATTTTATAATTTTCTTTCTTTTTTTTCCCCACAATCCGAGAAACTGGAGAGGTTTGCTGCAGAGACAGCCAATGTGCTATCATCTCCAGGAGTGGCTCCTGCAGGATCTATGGGCCCAGGTTTACTCCCCCAACACCAGGACCGCACGCTCCCCCCTCACGAGTGAAAGAAGCACCCTCATCGTTGCCGTCAAAGGTGCACAGCTTGGACCGGCTGGTCCAGCAGGCTGCCGGGGAGGACCCTCTCTGGCGCAGGATGTACATTTTGTCCCTGGGCTGATTTCCACTGGCTGCAAAGTTTGTGAACGTGTCCAAGTTATTTCTGTCATGTCTCTCCAACTGGCCTTCAATTTTTAAAAGAGCCCTTGTTTAAATCCAACTCAGTTTCTACACTGGCCAAATTGAAAACATCAGTCCAGCCTCCAGAGCGAACCTCCTTTATCATGATTTATACATGGGAACGTGAGCCCTGCCAAGAAACACACAACCTCTGCCCAATGTTAATAATTGCAGTATGGGGACAAGGTCCATTACATGAGATAATGCTGCACAGGGCTGAATCTTCTGAAAGGAAAAGATAAATAAAAAGATGAGCCTCTCACTTCCCACAGACAGGAGTGAATGGATGTGGATGGACAACAGATTTGATGAGGAACGCCAGGGAAGCACAGGGGTTCTCAGTCCTTCCCAAAGACAAACTGCATGTGAGTTACTGTAGAGTCATAGGAGTAGGCAGTGTTGTGCTACTAATTACTGAACAATCATTTGTTGCAAAAGGAGGAAAATCCCTGGTGCAGAGTGTTTGCCAGTTTCTGTGGTGTAAATACTGCCACTATACAGCAAAGCAATGTATTTTCACTGTATGGATAACATTGGCATAAATAACCACAAGAGCATAGATTGTAAGAAAACCTAGTGGACCAATTAGAAAGTGAATTATTCTGGGAACCTGTTACTTTTTTCAAAGTACGATTTATTTAACTGTACATTTATAGAATTTAATATTTAAAAATAGTTATGTTTAACAACCAGCTTGCCAAATTCCTGAAAATTTAACAGTGGACACCGAAGAGCCGATCCAAGCTGGCCCTGGAACACCAGGCAAGTTATGTATGCAAATGTGGGCATTTTTATGCCCACGGACAGAGGAGTGAATCTGAGTGTCGTTTTAATCGATCCTGCCTTTTCCTGGGGTCAGTTGCAGGCTGGCCTGTGCTCAACTTGGCAGTCTCGTAAGGTAGCCATGCTTTCAAGCATGAGCCAGCAGGCTGAAACCTGTGGTCCTGAAGCTGAGCCCTGAGAACTTTCAAAATCTTTGGTGCATATTTCTGGAAGTAACTGACTCGGACATATTTTTTTCTCAGTATCTAAATCCTCTAAGACATTCTTGCCTTAGGTGAGATGGAGTGTTCAGAGTGTTGCATTTCCTTATATCATCTCTAGGATGGAAATCAGAGAAGGTAAGAGACTTGGACCTATTTTGAAGACGGTTATTGTTACACAAGCCAGGACTGGTGGAGTCAGAGATGCTGGATGTGCAACAGAGGAAACAGGGACCCAAAGGATCTGGCAGCGGGGGCAGTGGGGCAGGGGGGAGGCTGTTGGGAAGGCGATCCAGGGTTTCCTGAGGGTTCAGAACTGCTGGGATGCTGGGGAAGGCCAGATGCTGTGGGCTCTGCTTTCTGTCTCATCCCCACTATTGTTGTTTAGTTACTAAATCACGCCCACCTCTTTGTGACCCCACGACTGCAGCATGCCAGGCTTCTCCATCCTCCACTATCTCCTGGATATCATCCCCACTCTCCTGCATCTAACTGAGATGGGATGGCAGCTGCCAGGACTTCATATGAGAAAGGGTCCCAGTGTCTCCTCGGAGGTTTCTCGTGGGACAGAGTATTCATCAATGATGGAGGAAGGGGCATAAGCCTGTCTGGTGATACAAGATACTTTACAGGCTGAAACTTGTGTTGGAGAAGACTCTTGAGAGTCTCTTGGATTGTAAGATCGACCCAGTCAATCCTAAAGGAAATCAACCGTGAATATTCATTGGCGGGATTGATGATGAAGCTGAAGTTCCTATACTTCGGCCACCTGATGTGAAGAGCTGACTCCTTGGAAAATGCCCTGATGCTGGGAAAGACAGAAGACAAGAGGGGAAGGGGATGACAGAAGAAGAGATGGCCGGATGGCATCACTGACTCAATGGACATGAGTATGAGCAAACTCCAGGAGATGGTGGAGGACAGGGAAGCCTCATGTGCTGCAGTCCACGGGGTCACAAAGAGCTGCACACAGTGAGCAACTGAAGCAAAGCAACACAGGCTGCGACATCCATCCCCCTCAAAGTTAAGGGTCCCAGATCCACTTTCAGTGAGGAAAGAGGGGAGCAGCAAAAATCTCCCACTTTGGGCTGTGTTACAGAGATGCTGCAGTTGTGAGAGGGGTCAGGTGGCAGCCCAGCCCTGGGCTCAGGGCTGGGCATGTGTTCAGACTCCACTGGGGATGGGGGAGCAGGTCCACTTTGCAGCCAAGCCTCCCACTGGACCTGGACACCTGACTGGGTCATGGATCTTGGCCTGTCTTGCCCAGAGAGAGAAGAGGAAGAAGAAACCATCTTACTGAGGGTCTTAAGGACTTTGAGTCAAATACTCACTTCCTGGATGGAGAATTCTGAGTGAGTCCAGGTAAGAAGCGTCATTTGGGGGCAGGTATTCCCAAAATCCAGCAGCAGTTTCTCCAACATCTGGAATCACCCAAGCCTCATTCACATCATGGAAACTGTGCTAGTCAGAGATCTGATGGAACTTCCAGGGAGCTTGAGGCTTCTGGGTCCTGTGGAAATATCAGCCAAGGGGAGGGTATGATAATTTGGGAGCTATTTGAGAGGTCAAAATTCAAAGGAGCACCTTTCTTGTGCTTAGGCGATGCGCTGGAGAGGTTTTCCTTCTTTTAAGATTTTGACATGGACCATTTTTAAAGTCTTTATTGAATTTGTTAAAATACTGCTTCTGTTTTACGGGCACAAAGCGTGTGTGATCTTAGCTCTCCGACCGGGGACGAAACCCACACCCTCTGCATTGAAAGGCAAAGTCGTAACCACTGGACCACCAGGGAAGTCCCCAGAGATGCTTTTCTGAAGGCTGTGATGCCGGCAGCATTACTATTGCAGGGCCTTGGTTCAGCTCAACCAGTTACAGGTGACAATCTTTTGGGTAGAAGGTTCTGGCAGAGACATGGTGCCCGGGAACACAGGACGCCCCCCTGCCATTATGGGACCGCCCACCATGGCCATTGTGGCGGGACAGGAGATCAATCCTGGGAGCGGCTAAGAGCATTGCGTGTAATTGACCTGCTCAGTGACAGGGAAAAGCACTCACAGAGTCCAAGAATGGTGAAAAGTCAATTCCAGTTTTGAAAAATCTGTCAGATTAATTAAAATACAGTGTCGTACAGGAGAGCTAATTAATACGTGCTCGGCCTCCCTCTCCTGATCCATGGCTTTGTTCTCGCCTCGGTACCCTCTCCCCCTGCTTTTGCACCATGCAGGGGTGGTGCAGGGAGGCTGGAGGATGCTGGCTTTGCCTGATGGAAAAGTTTAGCACCAGGAAAAGTAAGGTAAACTGACACAAACAATTAGTGTCTGCTTCTAGAACAAATAGAAATCAACCGGCAATTAGTGTTGTCATTTCTAATCCTTTCAAATCATTTGATTATAACAAAAGCACAAAAATCAGAAGGGGGGTACTGTTTTATGGCATAATTGATCTCTTAAACGGTTCTACTCTTTTTTGCATTTTGTCAAAAATGAAAGCAACTCTTGCAGGTTTGCATGAAGACATTCATAGAAATTATTAAAAGCTCTGACACCAAATTACCTGAGAGATTACATGAGATGTTTGACCGGTTTGCCTGTCAACCTGTAGGCAGCTTCTATGAGGGTTGTTAACCATCCTTGATTGGCCAAGACAGCGGTGCTTCCCCAGGGGGGCACTTTTAGGATGAAAAAACATAATCAGAGGGGACCCTCCGGAAGACAGAGCCAGAAGGATTCCAAAATGGACCACTGAGGGCTGGGTTGTTGGGGAAGTCTGAACAGAGCCTGTCAAATCATCTGTCTGGAGCAATTATGTTGATAAATTTGCCACCCAGTTGCATCTTCTCACTTGTGTTATTTTGCGATGCGACTCCACGAAACACAAGGCCCTATTTGGGTTCCCTCCAGCTGCGAATGGAGAAGAGAAGACAGAGGCTTTTCCCATGTTGGGTCTTTTTGGAAAAGTCCCTCAGAATGCTTGCCTTGTGTGTTTCCTCTCATCGATCTGAGGGCTGGATCTACTTGCATCAGTGGAAGGCCATCTTTCGTGGTTCAGCATCTTCTGGCAGCTCCAATGCTTTATGGAGAGGACTCGGGATGCCAAGGGCAGTGACCTTCGCTCCCTGGGACCACCTTCGAGAAGAGCATCAGATGCCACGTCACATTTTCAGCTGCCTCTGTGCTGAGTAAATGCACCCCTTTGTCAACCACGTGGTCTGGTTTCTCTTCTGCTTTCTTCCTTATATGGTTCCTTCCTCACTTCAGTCGAGCCAGGTTCTATTTGTTCCCCAGGCCAAGCCCGCCCCCATGGGCTCTTCAGGCCTTAGGAAGCCTCTGGCCCCAAGGACAGGTGTCCCCTTAAGCTCCTCCCATTCAGAACAAAGCTGGAACAGAGCAGATGCGCAGAAAATGTTTGTTGAGTGAATACAGGCGGGTGGCTCATCATGCTTGGTCTCCGAAGGCTGGACAAGAGCTCCTCAGGTAGAGAGGGAGCCACAGGCGTCCCAGGCAGAGGGGCAGCGGCAGGGGGTGACCGACGGCAGAGAAGCCCGGGTGTCTGGAGCAGAAGGCTCAGAGGCCACTGGCCTGTCCGGGGGCCACCGCCCTCTGGCAGCACCAGTCTGGTCTGTGGTCTGTCCTGTCCTGCTCTTGCTTTCTTGTGACCCAAAACTTCTCCTTTATTTTCTCTCTGAAGACAGCTAGCCACCAGTTTCTAACCCCCTACACACAATTGGAGGACAGGGGCTTTCTGGCCTCTTTCT
The DNA here is from genome assembly GCF_910594005.1 of Cervus elaphus. Classification (NCBI taxonomy): domain Eukaryota; kingdom Metazoa; phylum Chordata; class Mammalia; order Artiodactyla; family Cervidae; genus Cervus; species Cervus elaphus. The sequence continues at coordinate 89,998,451 of NC_057829.1, read as the reverse complement.
GAAAGGAAAGAGATCATCTTTCGTCCCTCACAAGTCACTTCTCATTCTGGAAGGCGGCGTGAAAGATGTGACGTCAGTTGATTTGAGAAAGCAACTCGAACCCTGTGCCGAACAGAGATGTGAATTTCATACTGCCGTTCCCAGCAATTAAAGCAGTATATTTGGGTAGGGAATTTTAATTGAAGAAATATAAAATGTTCATTGGGGTAATGTGCGTATTAATTTAATATAATGTGAATAAGAAGTCACTTGAGATGGGAGCTGGAAGCAGCCCCTGTAGGTCTCTTGCCGTGACAGCGGCCCAGGCAGGCCTCCTTCACCCCTCGGAAGGCGGGTCCCTGTTGCCAGGAGCAACGGGGTGAAGGCTGGGTCGGCTGGCAGGGTGCGCCCAGCACCCTCCCCTCCCCCGCTGGGCCTGCTGGGTCACGGTTAAGGGCGGCGTCAAATGACAGAACGTCAAGGCAAAGCTGACGAACCTCAAGGGACCGAGCTGGGCAGTAACAGCTGACAATCGTCAGAACACTTTTTGGGGAGTTGGGAGGAGAAACCAGTCAACCCTAAAGGAAGTCAACCCTGAATACGAAGCTGAAGCTGAAGCTCCAATCCTTTGGCCACCTGGTGCGAAGATCTGAATCACTGGAAAAGACTCTGATGCTGGGAAAGACTGAGGACAGAAAGAGAAGGGGTGACAAAGGGTGAGATGGTTGGAGGGCATCACTGACTCAATGGACATGAGTTTGAGCAAACTCCAGGAGACAGTGAAGGACAGGGAAACCCGGCGTGCTGCAGTTCATGGGGTCACAAAGAGTTGGACACTGTTTAGTGACCAAACAAAGAGGTGGTTCTAATTAACTGAAGTTCTTTTTTTTTTCAGGTTATAAGTAGAAATATATTCCTCATAGTTCTGGAGGTTGGAAGTTCTAAAATCAAGACCCCAGTATGGTCACGTCGTGGTGAGAGTCCTTTCCTTGTTCATAACTGGCACCTTCTCACTGCGCCCTCACAAGGGGCAGAGAACTGAAGTTCTGATGCCCTTAGAACCCCACACCATAGAGGGGCCACATTCAATAATAACAGTGACAACAGCAACGATAATAATAAGTGAGGCTTATCGTCCAGCAAACGGGAAGGGTCTTAGGAGGTCACAGGGATGATATTTGAATTCCAGGAAGCTTGACAAATCTACGATGTTTCATTTCAGCAGCCCTTGGACTATGCGTGTACCTCCATTCTCTAAAAATTGAAAGCAAACTTAAATGTACTCAGTACAAAATGGTACAACTCACAGGTTGCTCTGGAATCAGCCAGACGGCACGCTGGACACTTAGAGGCCCTCGGCGGTCTCAGGGGTACTTGTACACTCAGCCCTGGAGGCCGGGAGGTGGGCGCCCGGCCTGGCGGTCTCGCAGAAAAGCCCTGTCAGAGGTGCTCCTGGAAGCGGGCGGCCGACAAGTCTCTCTTCTCTGACAATCGGGGCTCTGGGGTCCTCTGCCTCGCTGATTCATATTCCAGATAAATACCCACTAACGGTGTTTCCCCAAAAGCTGAGATAGTGTAGGATAATTTGGACTCTTCTCCTGAACTCTTTCTCAATGATATAATTGAAACAGCATCAACGTTTTTTTCTATAAAGATTTGTCTAATTATCATTTCACATTAAAATTTGCCAAATAAAAGACATTCAGGTCAATTTACAAACATTCGCATCCATGCATAAATCACATTTTTGCTAGCATTACCAATAATATAGTTACTACATTAATATCACAGTTTTCTCTCAGCATCTCAAAAATGTACACTTAAAGTACCTTTTCTGGTTGTGCTTTACATTTGGTTCTGTGTGACTCATTGTATTTCTCGTGGTGGCTGTTGCTGAAACAGTCCCCTTACATTTTTGGCTTCATTCAAGCCCCCCATGGCTGATGTTGAAAGTGAGATGCTTCTGTCTTTCTGGGATTATTTTGAATCTTGTTTCTTCAAGCTGTGCTGTTGAGGGATTATTTTGCATCATTTTAGTTGCTCTGGGTTTTAATTTGTCTTTTATCTACATTTTTTTCTTTAATATACAATGAACTTTATTCCTTCACTATTATTCTCCCACAATTAAGTATCTTTAAAGCAGGGAAGACTGATGCTGCAGCTAATGAAGAACTTGGGATCAGATGGTTCATTCTCAGAAAGGAACTCGGTTAGAACACATCCACAGATACAGAAAACGGTCTTTCAAGGAAACGACTGGTTCCATGGTTCAGTTAAAACAAGTTTAAGCTGTGGACTGCTCTCCTGTTCAGTTCAGTTCAGTCGCTGAGTCGTGTCCGACGCCCACCTGTCCCTTGGGTAACCTGGTGGGTGTCATGGAGATCTGGTGGTCGTGGTGGTGGTTTAGTTGCTCAGTCGTGTCCGACTCTTATAACTCCATGGGCTGTAGCCCGCCAGGCTCCTCTGTCTATGGGATTCTCCAGGCAAGCATACTGGAGTGGGTTGCCATTTCCTTCTCCAGAGGATCTTCCTGACCCAGGGATTGAACCCAGGTCTCCTGCATTGCAGGCAGATTTTTTACCAACTGAGCTACGAGGGAAACTGGCATGGAGATCTAGAGTATTCTATTTTATGGGAGAAGGAAAAGTATCTGAGTTAGAGATTAGAAGGACGAAGTGTGAGCTGTGAATTCAGGGGACTGCATATCAAATATTTGGTTTGATCGCCTAGAGGTTTGGGCGTGCCAGGGCGGGCCTTGAGAGTGGAGCCAGGCAGTGACCATTGCAAGGCCTGTGGTTGACCCTCGGGATGTTCGTGACTAACAACGGACCACACTGAATCCACTGCCAAGGTCAACACACTCTCCTAGAGAGGGCGATGATTTATCTTCACCTCACTCATCTGCCGGTTGCATTTCATACAATTACTTTTTTCTTGGGATTCTTTCCTTCCTCTTCCATCAAGCAATTCATTTTTGAAGACCCCTGTTGTGCGTGACATCACAGAGGGAGACTTTGAGAAGATGCAGGACTCATGACCATTCTCTTGAGGAGCTCATGGTCCACCATCTGGAGGGACATGGTTGGTATTCACTCGTTTACTCAGCAAGTATTTATCCAGTGCAGACCTGAGCCAGCACACCCTCGGCCACTAGTCCAGGGGTTGATGGATTAGTCAGCAGCCTTTGGGACTGACTGCGGAAATTATTAGGATGACTGCCTCTGTAGATGGTGGGGCTCCTGGTTTGGTTTTGTGGGGATCAGAAGTGACTCCTTGGGAGAAATGCCTCTGAAACCTACTGAAGTCCAGCAGGCACTGGCCACATCAAGAAAGCGGAGACAGGTTTCGGGCACAGTGTGTGCTGGCTTGGAGCCCCGGAGAATGTGGTCGGTCTGGACCTGGAGGCAGTGATGGAATAGCCTCACCAGGGGTTTAGAAGGTGGGCAGAGCCAGAGGGAGGCAGGGGCCTGAGGAGGGAGTGCTGTGCATGCCCCAGGGAGGAGCTGGCTGGATTCCACCTGCCCAAGGGTGGGACCCCTTCCATTTGCTGTGGATGCCTGTAAGGACAGGCCTGCTTGGACCACTCTGTGAACATCTCCCCTAAGCCTTAAAATGCCATCATCCTAAAGATACTGAGCCAGGACTTCCTGCATCCTGCCGTGATTATACGTTTGACATCTTGAAATTGCTTGTATTAGTCAACATCCTCCAGAGAAACAGAAGCAGTGGGATATATGTAGACTATACAAGAGGAGATTTATTGTAGGGATTAGCTCTTCCGGGATCCAAGGAGTCCTGCAAGGTGCCGTCTGCAAGCTGGAGGCCCGGGGAGCTGGGGGTATAGTTCTGCTGGGTCTGAAGGCCTGAGACCCAAGGAAGCAGACGTTGTGCGCCTCAGTTCCCCAAGGCCTGAGAATCTGGAGCTCAGATGTCTGAGGGCAGGAAAGGATGGAGACCCCAGGTCAAGAAGAGAAGAGTTCATCCTTCCTATACATTTTCCCCTAAATTCGGCTTCAACTGATTGGATGGGACCCACCCAAACTGGGAAGGGCCATCTGCCTTACTCAGTCTACTGATTCAAATGCTAATCTCTTCCATAAACACCTGAGCATCCCTTAGACTAGTCAAGTCGATACCTAAAATGATCCATCACCCCCCTGGGTTACTCCCACATACCCTTTATCCCTTTCTTCCAATGTTCTGACATAACCGCGGGAGATTAACATTTGTCACTGCATCCTGACTGGTCTGAGTGGTCTGGGGTAAGCCCTGAAGTCCCTGAGCCAGCCCTCTGCCCTGGCTTTCCTGCTCCCCTGAATGTGCTGCCAGGAGCTTGGCTTCCACTTTACTCCTTCTTTTTGACTATTTTGAATTACAAAACGCTGACAAACCCTCTTCTTTTGAACTCAGAGCCCTTCCTCCCAGTTCTTCCCCTGTGGTCTCTTTTCCCTGTTCTGAACAGACGGGGACAGACCAGTAAAGCGACATGACAGTTACCTGGGGAATTTGGCATCATGAAAAGCCTCTCAGCCAATGGTCCCACCATGACTGCAAATCACGGTTTTGGGTGCAGAGTAGGGGATGAGGGGTCAAAGAACCTGGGCTGTAGACTGCTTCTTCTGGATCAGAAATTCCAAGGGGAGACTCAGCAACCAGTGCTGAAAATGCCCACCATGTGGATCCCCTTCAGCCTGGCCAGCCTGGCTAGCCTGGGGTCTCAACTTTCATATGATTCAGGAATCAGAGTAAAAGATTGAGACAAAATCACTCAGAGGGTGAATGGAATCATCAGTTAAAAGCTTGTCACAGGATCCTTGGTTCAAACAGAGAATTTCCACCCCAAACACTAGTCATTGAATAGTACATTGCTTAGCCACTGAATTCCCCAGGGAGAAGGATGCAGCCTGCTAGGACTAGATCACCTAATAGATTATTTAAAATTGACTATATATGCGTAAGTACATACACAATGTACAATTACATCTATAAGTAACATTTAACATGATATATGTGCACATACAAGGCTTCCCTGGTGATTCAGACGGTATAGAGTCTGCTTGCAATGCAGCAGACCCAGGTTTGATCCCTGGGTCAGGAAGATCCTTTGCAGAAGGGAATGGCAACCCACTCCAGGACTCTTGCCTGAAGAATTTCACTGAAGAGGAGTCTGGTAAGCTATAGTCCATGGGGTTCCAAAGAGTCAGTCACGACTGAGTGACTAATCCTTTCAATTTTCATGTGCATGTATATAAAGAGATGTGGATATATAAATCTCCATGCATTTATTGAGCACTCGCTGGATGCCAGCTGTCTCATTTACTAGATGTGTTCCATGGACTCAGCTCTTATGGGAGACATCCTGCTACCATCCCACACTAACCCTAACCCTATCCCCAACCCTAACCTAGTGCAGAAGCTGAGCTGCAGGCAGATTAGGAATCTGGAGCTCGGATGTGAACCCAGGCAGCCTGGCATTCAGACTTCCTCTTAACCTTGACCTTTGCACCCTGCACAGTGGAAGAAGTAATTATAGGCTCCATCTTCTTCCCAACAGTGGTGTGTTGGCGCCAACTGCCAAATGCCCGGGAGGGAGGCTTAGCGTCCATCAGCATCTCATCACCTGCTCAGCCTTCGGGACCCGGGTCAGTTTCCTGAGGCTGCTGCCCTTGGGAGGGGCTGGGTCAGTCTCAAACCAGCCGTTAGCCTCAGCACCTCCGCTCCTTGCTGTGGACCCCAGAGGTCTCAGATGTGGTCACCAGCCAAGCAGTGAAGGGAGAGTGGAGGGAAAGTCTCCAATTTCTTTCAGCTGAACAGTTATTTTAGGACAAATTGATTTGGGCTATTTTTCCCAGGCAGGGCTTTCCCAGGCAGGGCTGGGTGGGGAGTTATCTGGACCATTTCAGTTGCTGGGCCAGGAGCTGATGGCAGGACAGCCAGCCCTTTCTCCTCGGATCAGGATATGCAGTCCTCTGTCCTCGCGTCCCTGAGGAGCTGAGCCGTGTTCTTCCTGCCGCTCAGGCTGAGGAATCTGAAGCTGGCAGTGCCAGGTTTAAAGCCCACCAGTTCCGTCCTCTGAAGAGTGCCTGTGAATGAGCCAAAGCGGGCTCTACCTGCCCCACGAGGAGGCCGTCTCTTTCTGCTCCAGCGGCCGTGGTCGGGACCCTTGCCATCCCTTTGATTTTGTGTCATACGCTCCTTGGGGATGCCCTTCCCTCTGCCGTGGCGGGGACACAGCTCAGTGACCAGCCCCCAAGACGTCAGGTACCACTGCTCACGATCTTAAGGGAGAAGTGGAAGCACCCTGCAGTGTAGTCATCTCCAGGGTTCAGAGAACCGATGTGTCCAGAGACCACGGAGGGTGGGATGCCCGTCTCCTAACCTCCCCCTCAGCGTCCCACCCCTGGGCTCAGGCTCCTCCCCCAATTCTGCAGGTGCCAGCTTTACCCCCGACCTGTTGGGAGTGTGGCTTCTGGAACAGCCATTCTGTTCCATGGTTTGGTTATGTGCTCAGGTAAGGCCGGACTTCCTGCAGAACCAGACAAAAGCATCTCCAACTCTGTGTTGGTGGTGGTGGTTCTCCCCACCTTATCAAGGCTCTGAACTCAGGACGTGACAAACTTTCCAAGGTCAAGAATCCTCAGTTCAGCAAGACTCCTAAAATAAGGGAATGCATGATCATTCAGATAATAGATTTGGGCACATTCTCTGCCAGGGTGCTGCTGAGAATGCTTGGAAATGGAAATCCACTCTGGACAGAGCCAGAAGCAAAAATGAGCTGCCGGAGTATCTGCAAACTTCCAGTCACAAAGTACCTTAAGAATTTCCAAATACCTTTCCTAAGATATTTTTTCTTCTGCATATAATGAGATTAATTTCCTCATTATTTCTAGTATTCTTAAAAAATTGGTAACACTTTAAGAGTCCGGTCATTATACTTTCATTTGGTATTCATGGAAATAGCGGTGATCATAATGAGTTCACTTGGTATGCATGTGGTTGTCACATGCACTTTCATAAAGCTACCATTGTAACACAGGTTTCCTTTGGCTGCATGCCTTTTTATGATGTAAACTACTTCACCCGATCTGATTCCGCAGCCTCCAGGAGAAGGAGTCTTCCGGGGAACTGGGGCTTTGTCTCAAACCAGCTAAGGTACATCAGAAAATAGTCTGATACAGCTGTCGCCTTGCACCTTGCAGATTTATACCCATATCCAATCGCATTAGACCCCTGGAAGTTCTTTATCCCCTGCCTTCTTCCAGCACACCCAGCCTGGCTGATGGCATTCCCCAAATGCTGATTGAATTCTAGAGAATTTGAGTAGATTTCAGGATTCTCTGAGCCGCCCAAGCTGTCTCCCCTTCAGGACAAGGAGGACAAATTTGGTCCTGGTTCCCTTGCTTCAGTGTGGCATCAGCAGCTTGTCTTCATTAAGGATGTTCCCGGTCTAGTGGTCAATTCATGTTAACACAACATAGAGATGAATCCTACTAGCTTAATGATAAAGAAGATTGTGTTGTCATTGTTCAGTCACTAAGTTGTGTCCAGCTCTTTGCGACCCCATGGACTGCAGAACGCCAGGCTTCCCTGTCCTTCACTATCTCCCAGAGTTTGCTCAAATTCACGTCCATCAAGTCGGTGATGCTCTCTAACCATCTCATCCTCTGCCACTCCCTTCTCTTTTTCCTTCAATCTTTGCCAGCATCAGGATCTTTTCCAATGAGTTGGCTCTTCACGTTGGAATTGGGAATGAAGCCAGGACAGAGTCCTTGCCATCAATGTGAAGAGGGATGGGACAGCCTTGTACTTCCCTGGGTGTGGCTTTACTACGTGCTTCTCCACCCTGCTGGCATTTTCTGCACTCAACAGCCTTGAGAGCTGCGAACGGCAAAGGTGAGGCTTAGGAAAGGGGGCATGCGAACAGTTGTCCCCCTGCTACAACTGCTGCCTCTGTTGCCCCAGGAAGAGGAGAAGCATCTTGTTCAAGGGGAGACCGGCAAGTGCTGTGGTCCATCACGGAGTGGAGGTCCTGTCCCGCAGTCGGGACACGTGTTCCAGCAGCTGAGCCAGGGCACAGGGAAAAGCAACTTTCCTCCAAGAGGGGGTACGGAGAAGGGGGTCCCTGCAGGACAAGTCACGGGTAGGTCACCTTCAGTGCTTCTCTTTGGGCATCACGGGACTCGTATCCTGGGGACGTGACCGAGTCTTTGTGAACCAGTTCACAGCTTGAGCTTCCGGGACCAACAGTAGGAACTCAGAGCGTGACAACAGAGGAATTCTGGGGGGAGAAGACGCTGGTGGGAAGGCCTGCACTGACGTCCTTTCATTTTGATTTTCTCTTATGTTTTCCCGTCCCTAATCAAATGCATTATCACATATTTAGTTTAATTACCATATCAGGAGGAAATTCACTTTTACTGATACAATTAAAAGACTAGCAAATAGTGTCTTACAAGTGGCTTGGAGCCACATTAACAAAATGTGATAGTAATTGATGTGGGAGTCACATGATCTGGTGGCAAAATGGGTTGTTTTAATTGTGTCGAGGGGAATCCTCTGCCTGGTTCTTCTGACTCCCTGCATCAGCCAAGCGCCAGGCAGCAAAGGTGCCACTTATTTGTGCCTGGGGTTCAGGCAGTACAGGGGGATGAGATGTGCTTACAGCTCCTGGGATGAGATTCTGGGATCCAGTTCACCCATCCTTGCCTGATTCACATGCAGACATGTCTGCTGGATAGAAAATATTTCACTGAAATTAGTTAAAAATACAACAATAACCATAGCAGCAGAAACCCACTGCATACTCAGTTCAGATATTCAAGTACCCACACGCATGCTAAATTGCTTCAGTCACGTCCGGCTCTTTGTGACCCTACGTACTGAAGCCCACCCGGCTCTTCTGTCCACGAGGATTCTCCAGGCCACGATACTGGAGTGGGTTGCCATCCAGGGGATCTTCCTGACCCAGGTATTGAACCTGCATTGACAGGTAGGTTGTTTACCACTAGCACCACCTCGGAAGCCCATTTTACTACCTAGACCTTGATAAATCAAGTGCATACATTTTTAAGTAAAGCCAGAGGATGATTTCTATTTTTTTGCATTTTTATGAATTGCCTTTGTAATATCAGTACTTTCAAACTAAAAGCTATTCAAATATGCATTAAATATCTTCACATGACACCAGAATGGGCCATCTCTCCACAAAGCAAGCACATTATTAATTTCTTCACAAAATATCTGAACAGCATTTTTCAATTAATTTTTTTCGTGTTGTGTTTGCCTCCACCTGACACCACAGATGTGATGTTGTCTTTTTCACAGCTGGAGACCAACTAAAATGGCCTCTGGGATAATGTGAATATGTCAAGCAACAAAGAATATGGCATTTAAAGCAAGAGAATTCCTATCTTCGTGACGAAACTTTGCCCTTTCCTCATGTTCCTTTCCTAGCTCATTGAGATGAGTGTCTGCAATTCCTGACCTACCAATTAGTTCCTGAATGAGCAGGTTGGAAAAGCACCCTGTGTCACACCCACGGCTAATACCCTCACTTATGGGACCTTGACCCCAGCCAGCCAGCCTTCTCCTGGTCTGCGGTGTGATTAATAGTTCTGCGCTGATCTAATTGCACTCTGCCTGTGGATCCCGATCAGGGCATTCCCCATCGCCTCTGGAGCCATCTCCGACTGAGAGCTTACCGCCAGCACAATGGAGCCTGCACGCATGCCCGTGTGTACATACATGCCTGGGCCTACATGCCTGTGCAATACACGTGTGCAGAGCATTTCCGGTCAGGAGTCACCCAATCTTTGTCAGCAGTGTATATCCGGTCACACCATGGTCCTAGGGCTCGAACATGATTTAATGAATTTAGAGTCTGTATCCCTGGCTCTGTCTACATAACTTCCAAATAAATGGGAGGGAACATAAATTCACTTAGACTGATGATTTTGCATTAGAAGGGCCAGGAAAATCTGTTATTTGGATTTAATTGATGTAAAAATTAGACTTGGCCTAATGGGCGGACTTGTGTAAATATTTGGCAATGGGGGCTCCAGGCTCTTTGCCAGCAGCGATGCTGGTTGTTTTCCTCTGAAAGCTCCCCCAGACCCTGAACTCTCACCTCTCAGCCTGTTGGCTGCATCCTCGTGGCGTTTTGTGGATGGTCTTCAATGGAGTATGTTTAACTCTGTGGGCAAAAATGCTAAAAGCTGTGTGAGGTTTTGTCCTGTCTTTTCTCTCTTGTGTTTCACTTACACACGGCATCCTTTTTACTGTTAATCAAAGAAGGTGATCTACTCATATTTTTAGTCAATTATTTACTCAGTTAAAATAGTTTATTGATCATCTATTCTGAACAATAACTCTTAAAACCCATTTATTCATTCACTCATTCAACAAATAGTCATGAGAACACTTCGTGACTCCCTTAGAGAGCTTCAGGAATCCCTTATGAGAGAGGAAATAAAGTATGTCTTCCCCAGCTCTTAGAGATTATCACTGCCTATGAAGTGACAAAAACAACAAAAACGAGCATCTAAGGTGCCAGCCTGGCATTTCCCCCAGCCAAGTGGTACTCACTCACCAGCCTTGGAGAAGGGAGGATGCCAGTTTTTACTTCCCCAAAGGATGGGTGTCTACTGGCCCCTGTGTGCGCCTCACTCATGGTCAGAACCATCAGTGTTCAGACTGTGAGTCTGAGATCTTCAGTAGGAAACTGTGCTGGGTGTCCTGTGAGATAAAGGCCCATGAGTCAGTCATTTATTTCCTCTGGCACGTGTAACTGAGGGCCTTCCATTTGTCAGATAATTTGATGACTGTCTGATGAGATGAAGATCCTATTCCTTTCCATCTAATCTGGGTAGACAGGAATATACCAGGCAAAACCAATAAAGGAAATTCAGTGTGGAGCTACCTTAGCTGGGAGGATCAGAGAAGTTCTCTACGGATGTTACTTTCAAGCTAAAACCCAATGAGGACAAAGAAACAGTTTTACAGAAACCTAGGGAAGAACATTTGATAAATAAAGAACAGATAATAAGCAAGAAAAAGACTCAAAATGGACAAGCAGAAAAGGCAGAGACTGAAACCTAATAGGAGGGTGAGTGAACCACAGGCTGTTTCAACATGGCAGTGAGCAGTGGAGGGATACTCTGGACCAGAGGAGCATTTCCATATGTGCTTAAATGTAGCAGAAAATCCATGGAGGGTTTTACAAGGGAGAGCATCACAAGTGGATTCAAGGGTTTGAAAGTTCCCTCTAAGAGTGGAGAATGGATTTGGGAGTCGGTGGAGGGCAAGACTGGAAGCTGGAAGGCTCTCAAGATGGTTCAGCTGTTTCTGCCTTAAACTTCCTACTGACTGTAGCTGAGTTCTTAGTGAGGATGTCCTCTGCCTTCAGGTGTCCTCAGTGAACCTCAACTCAGGCCCGCGGGGACAGTCGACGTGAAGCCAATGGTGTGGTCCAGCAGTCACCCATGCTCCTGCAGCTCGGGGTGGTGTGTGTACGTTCAGGTTGTTGAGGCTTGGGGCCCGACCACCAAGCAGACAAGCCCCTAGTGCAGACAAGCTCAGTTCCCGTGTACTGGGCACCACTGTCCCCAACAGCCAACTAGGGAGATGCTCACTCACAGCAGTCTACCTCTCAGTGCTAAGGAGGCATCATTGGTGATGACATCATCCTCATACACGACGCAAGAATTCATTTTGTACTGAGAGTAATATACAGTGACTGCTGGAGCTTTTATATCTCTACACCACTTTAAACTTTTGGAGATGCCTTGAGAATCTGTAGAAAGAAACACAGGCCCTCTATAAATCCCATAGTGAATATAACTTGCCTTTTGTCCTCTCAGTCATCACTCCACTGTTCCTTCCTCTAGGCTTTATTCTCATTTCAATCAAGTGTCTCTCTTGGGACCACCAGTCCCAGGACCTACCCAATGAGTAGGGCAGTTGGTCTAAACAGTGGCTTGTGACCCAGAAAGGACCACGTGTGGCCCACATGGCAGTTGAGACGTGTGCCTTGCTAGAGAAAATGCCTGTCTCTGCTGGGCTCTGAGGCTGTGAATTCGAGGTTGTTCTTGGCTACCTTTTCTCATGCATGGAGCCTGCCTGTCTGTCTGTCTACAGAATAAAGTCAAATGGAGACCCAATAGGGATGAAAAGAAGATGTGAGGGGGGGAAAGAGAGATAAAGGAGAGAGAACTCCCAGTCTCTGAGCTTTTTCAATCTGTAAACTAATGCCAGTTTCCGTCTGGGCCGCATGAACTAAAACATTCATGTTTTGCAGAAGTTATTTGACTCAGGTTCCTGGCCCTCCACACAAGCCCTGACTGATGGCCGCAGCTATGTGTGTTCAGTTAGAGCCTACGAGTTTCCACACTTCAGACACCCTAAGCATTGGACTGAGCCCAGACTCCCCTAGCCCCAGCCCTTTGGAAAGGGGAATCTACACACTGGCTTCCTCCTATCACTAGCCAAGATCTGGCAATACAAGCTTTGATGACCATGTAGTAACTTACTCACCTGGCCCCTCCTAAATCTCATCGTGGGGGAGTCAGTGACTCGGGATGTTGAGAGAACAAGGCTGGATCCTCCCCGGCCCTGCCTTCTGCATCATCTTCCAGCACTCATTCCGCCCAATTTCTTAGACAGCTCTTGCTTCTGTGAACCAGTCTGACTGGTTCATTTCTCCACATGTTTTGTGATCTCATCTCTTACCAATGTCTCTAGGACTCTGCCTACCACCGGGGTCAGACATGCTGTCTCCTGGCTGGTTTGTTTCCCAATCCCTTTCCTAGAGACTGGAGTTTGCCCTCCTTCAATCTGTCAGCACCTCTCATTTCCAGAAGAGCCATTTAAAAAATCTGTTCTCAAAAGAGCAGCCGCTTCTCTCCTCTTGTGAATGACTTTGGACACAGAGTTGTTGAGGATCCCGTTTCCCTTTCTGATATCCTAACTTTAGCAGTCGGTTCTATGGAACCTTAATTCCCCCCGACTCCCATTGTATCTAAAGCTCCAAATTGTTGCCCTCTCTATCATAACACCTGAGCCTACCTCTTGTTTCCTTTGCATGAAATGTTTGGTCTCCCTTCTCAAGAGAAGTTCTCTCAATCAGGCAGTTGGGTGACTGCTGATGTTTTACATGAATCAGCAAATGGTATTTAACGTTCTGAGCAGTATCTTGACTCATGGTGCTGTTCCCTTCTGTGACCTGTTGAACTCCAGGCTTTATATTTTTTTATTTTATTTTTTTGGGCTCCAAAATCACTGCAGATAGTGATTGCAGCCATGAAATTAAAAGACTCTTACTCCTTGGAAGGAAAGTTATGACCAACCTAGATAGCATATTAAAAAGCAGAGACAAAAAAAATAAAAATAAAAAAAAGCAGAGACATTACTTTGCCAACAAAGGTCTGTCTAGTCAAGGCTATGGTTTTTCCAGTGGTCATGTATTGATGTGAGAGTTGGACTGTGAAAAAAGCTGAGCACCGAAGAACTGATGCTTTTGAACTGTGGTGTTGGAGAAGACTCTTGAGAGTCCCTTGGACTGCAAGGAGATCCAACCAGTCCATCCTAAAGGAGATCAGTCCTGGGTGTTCATTGGAAGGACTGGTGCTAAAGCTGAAACTCCAATACTTTGGCCACCTCATGCGAAGAGTTGACTCACTGGAAAAGACCCTGATGCTGGGAGGGATTGGGGGCAGGAGGAGAAGGGGATGACAGAGGATGAGATGGCTGGATGGCATCACCGACTCGATGGACATGAGTTTGAGTAAGCTCCGGGAGTTGGTGATGGACAGGGAGGCCTGGTGTGCTGTGATTCATGGGTTGGCAAAGAGTTGGACACGACTGAGCAACTGAACTGAACTGAACTGAACTGAACTCCAGGCAGAAAAGCAAAGGACTGAGAAGGGGAAGGGGTAGCTGGGAGTTTGGAGTCAGTAGCTGCAGACTATTACTTACAGAATGGAGAATCAACAAGGTCCTACGGGGAGCTATATCCAATATCCTGGGATAAACCATGACGGAAAAGAATATGAAAAAACAATGTATATATAACTAAGTCATTTTTCTGAATAGCAGAAATTAACACAACACGGCAAATCAACTATATTTTAATTTAAAAAAAAAGAAAGCAAAGCAAAGGAAACCAAAGCCCACTGGCAAGCTAATGAACTTGCAGTTGAGCTCTGGTTTGCTGGACTTGCAGTCTGGGGTCTTTCCCTCTTTTGACGTGACCGTGGCTCATTCACGAGGCTCTTCCCTTTGCGACGCCACTGGACAAAGGCTCTTCTTTGCCCGAATTCCTGCCCGGAGTTTGCAGGCTTGGAGCATCTCCGGTCCTGGGTGTGGCGATGCAGCCTGGATTGAAGGTTGGCTGCGTCTATTCCCCCGACACTGACACACACACCTGGAACTGAGCAAAGCCTGAAACTTGGATTTCTCCTTCCTGCCAACGTGTGCGCTTTAAATGAACGTGCCGTGTGTGCGTGCTCAATCAATTCAGTCTTGTCCGACTCTTTGTGACCCCATGGGCCATAGCCCGCCAGGCTTCTCTGTCTATGGGATTCTGATTCTCCATGCAAGAATACTGGAGTGGGTTGCTATTTCCTCCTCCAGATCTTTCCGACCCAGGGATCGAACCCTGGTCTCCTGTTTCCCGAAGGCAGGGTCTTTACCACTAGCACCACCTGGGAAGCCTTTAAATGAATATTTTAATGTAAAAGAGTCATGCCCTGAGGGGATCTTTGCAAAGGGGATTCTAATGAGCCAACAACCTCCACGCCCAAGTAGTCCTTTTAGTTACCTATGACGTTATTTGGGAAGGCACAGATTGTCTCCACCGTCTCCTTGAAATCTCAAGTGAAACATCTGTTTCTAGAGGCTGATAAGGCGCTTTTTTTGCTTCCATTCAAGATGTAGTAAATCAGCAAAGTCACAGGGAAAGATTAGAACTCAATATGATGGTAAGAAAGAAGATCTCCAGGCACTTGCTATAAGTGGGAAACTTCCCTTCGTTTTCAGGACGATCCTTTATAAATGGACAGTCTATGGGCCCAAGAAACCTCCTTGCCTGTGGGGCTGGGAAGGAAAGCTCCTCTCCGCAACAACCTTGATCCCCAGGCCACGGTTGCAAATCAATCACCTGGGACATTGAAAATGGCAGTCTTTCTCTGTTCAGTCACACAGCTGTGTCCAGCTCTTTGCAGCCCCACAGACTGCAGCATGCCAGGCTTCCCTGTCCCCCGTCTCCCAGAGTTTGTTCAAACTCATGTCCATTGAGTCAGTGATGCCATCCAACCATCTCATCCTCTGTCATCCCCTTCTTCTCCTGCCTTCCATCTTTCCCAGCATCAGGGTTTTTTCCTAAGTAATGGTACTCAGAAGATGCAAGGGAAAATCTAAATTACAATTCCCAAACCTTCCAGTCTGAAACTGAATTAAGGCTATGGTCATCGAAGCCTGGCAAAGGAGATCACTGGGTAATTCCACCTGTTGAATTACTTTTTCCCTTCCAAAACACCACTGCTGCAACTCAAGTTGGTGGGTTTCCTGCTCCCAGGTTCTCTAATGATGCAGTGAACTCACAGATACAAGGCTGCAGGATGTCGAAATTAAGTGTAGATAATAGGCAATTCTTCAGAGGGTGAAGAAACTTGTCTCTAATTTTCAAGGGCTCAGCTTCATCTCAGTAGGGTAGTTAACTGTGATCCTCCCATAAGCAATGAAAGCAATACACTTGCTCTTAAGCTTTAACTAAATGTTGAACAGGAATGGTTTTCCAGGAATTGGTGTCTTTCAGTGCTCTTATCAATATCTTAAAATCCCCTGTGGAGCCTTCTCCCCTTTCTCCAGTGCTATAATTTGGAGGCAGGTCTACACACTGGGTTTGTGGGAGGAGGAGCATCTTGCCTTCAGAACATACCCCTGCGGGGTATATGCCCACCTCGCTCTCTCTAGCTCCTGGTTGAGCCTCCACCGGGTTACTTTCTACTCTGTAAATCAAAAAACAGTTCCACCCCTGCGTTTTCTGGATCAAGTCACTTTAAGGCTTTATATCATGCCGTGTGCTCGCTTCGGCAGCACATATACTAAAATTGGAACGATACAGAGAAGATTAGCATGGCCCCTGCGCAAGGATGACACGCGGATTCGTGAAGCGTTCCATATTTTTGAAAAAAAAAAAAGAAAGAAACAATAGCTGCGATTGGGTTGCATTTATTGTCTGAATTCGACTTATCTGATGCCTTCATTTTGGAGCTTTCCTTTTCTCTTTCGAATCCCTGCAAAGCGTGTTTGTGAAGCAAAGGCTGCTTTTCCCTGAGAATGAATAGCATACCTCCCCCAAAACAGAGGAAAGGCAATGCCCTCTTTTTTCGCAAGGCTGGGAGGTGCCTGTGGACCCCAGAGGCTCCAATGCCAGCCGCATCCTCCACCAAACCCAGCTCGTGTTTTCTGTTCTTTGGAGAGCTGCTCTCCCCTCCGTGATCGTGGCTGTAATTACACAAATGATCTGCTGCACTGTCACTTCTAGTCAAAGGTGTCATCTAAAATTAAAAATTCATGTAAAATCTGGAGATGCAACTTTTAAGCAGACAGTGGAGACCTGATCTGATTTTACAATCAATGTTTTACTTAACTCTTTAGTGCCTCTTGGACTACGTGAAGGAGATGGGAGATTTCAGGGACCCAGCCACCTGGAAGATGTCTGTGTGAATTTGCTAAGGCTACTGATGCAAAATACCACAGGCTGGCAGCTGATAGAACAGAAATTATTTTCTCACAATTCTGGTGGCTAACAGCCCAAGGTCAAGCTGTCAGCAGGGTTGTTTTTTTTTTTTTTTGTAGATATCTATGCTCGTCTCCCTGAAGTTTTAAGTGGGTGACCCTCTGTATGTGTCTGGGTCCAAATTTCCTCCTTTTATAAGGACCCCAGTTACACTGGATTAGGGTCCACTCTAATGAACTCACTGAAGCTTAATTATAATTCTAAAGACCCTGTCTCCAAAGATAGTCACATTCTGAGGTTCTGGGGTTGGTGCTCTGTCACATGAATTTGGGGGGAAGCAACTCAGTGCATAAAAATGCCCCACTACCATCTAAGATGAGCCAGAGTCCATACGGGAAGGTCCACCAGTCTGGGGACATCTGTTTCTGATGGAGCCAGCTACACAAGAGAGCCAATGGATTCAGGTCTGGAGAAATTATATTCCTATGTTGAATCAGGGGCATTAGATTCTGAAAAATTTCTTGGACATTTTAAATATTGGAATTTGCAAAGTCAACATAAGATCAAGATGCTTACTTTTATGACAGAATTCTCCATTTGTTTGGGCTTTAAGATCTTGATAAACCCATACATGAGGCAAGTGAAGCATATTATTGCTATTATTGTTAATTTTATTTTTAAAATATTTAAGTTACATACAGCAAGTTTAATTTGGATGTGTTAGTGTACGGTTCAATGAGTTTTAACATATATGAATTCAAGTCACTAACATTGCAATCACAGTAACAAAATTCAATCACTCCCAAAATCTTCTGCTGCCCTTTGTAGACAAATCCTCCACACAGCACTGGTATGTTCTCTATACTTTAGTTTAGCTTTTGTAAGAAGGTTGTATAAATAGAGCCATACAATATGTAATCTTTGGAGAATTGCCTCTTCAACCCAGAATAAGAGATTCAACCATGTTGGATGTACCAATAATTTATTCCATTTCATTGCTGAGTGGTATTCCATTGTAGGGCTTTCCTGGTAGATCAGCTGGTAAAGAATCTTCCTGCAATACAGGAGATCTGGCTTTGATTCCTGAGTCGGAAAGATCCACTGGAGAAGGGATAGGCTACCCACTCCAGAAATCTTGGGCTTCCCTTGTGGCTCAGCTGGTAAAGAATTTGCCTGCAATGCAGGAAACCTGGGTTGGGAAGATCCCCTGGAGAAGGATTCCATTGTATAGATGAACTTCATCTTGTTCATCTATCAATCCATTGAAAGATACTTGTGCTAGTTATAGTTTTCAATGATTAGAAATAAAACTGCTATAAATATTAACATTTAGGTTTATACATGAACTTATGTTTTCCTTTCTTCTGAATAAACATCTAGAAGTGTGATTGCTGATTTATATGCTAAGGGTATATTTATATAGCTTTATGAGAAACTGTCAAGCTTTTCCAGAGTTACCACACCATTCTGCACTTATACCAGCAATGCATGAGAGTTCTTTTGTTTTTTTCCATTCTAATGAGTATATGGTGTGTGGATTTGATTTGCATTTCTTTTCTGTCTAATGATGTTGAGTGTCTTTTCATGGGCTTATTTTGTCTTCTTTGGTGAAGGTCATTTCAAACCATTTCTTAATTGAGTTACTTATTTCCTTATCATTTTGTTTTGAAGGTTTTTTATGTATTCTCATACAACATCTTTTTAAGATAAGTAATTTGCAAATATTTTCTCTGAGTCTTTAGCTTGTCTTTTAATTCTCTTTTTTGAGTCATATCTGAAAACTCTTAGCTAAGCTAAAGTCATGAATGTTTTTCCAAAGCTTTCTCATAAAAGCCTCATAGTTTTATACTTTAGATCTATTTTGAGTTAGCTTTTGTATAATGTATGGGCTATATGATAAAGTTAATATTTTTTTCATGCAAATGTACAACTGTTGAAAAACTATTCTAACTATATTGAATTGCCTTTATACTTTGATCAAAAATCAACTGACTTCCCGGGTGGGTTCACTGGCAAATTCTACAAAACATTTGAGGGGGAGAGTATACCAATTCTCTATAATCTCTTCCAGGATAGAAGCAGAAGGAATACTTCCTAACTCATTCTATAAGGCAATATTACCCTAATACCAAAATCAGGGGAAGACATTACAAGAAAAGGAAGCTACAGACCAACATCTCTCATGAATATAGATGAAAAAATTCTCAAAAATATTAGCAAATAGAATCCAAAAAAGTATAAAAATATACAACACAATCAAGTAGGACTTATACCTGGTATGCAAGGCTGGTCATCTATTCACATACAAAACAAAACAAAATATAATCTAGACACAGACCTTATGCCCTTCACAAAAATTAACTCAAAATGAGTCACAGATGTAAAGATATAAATGTAAAATATAAAGCTATAAATCTCCTAGAAGATAAGAAAGGAAAAAATCTAGATAACCTTGTGTTTAACAATGCCTTTTTAGATATAACAACAAAGGCAAAATCTAGGAAATAAATAATTGATAAACTGGACTTCATTAGAGCCAAAACTCTACTCTGCTAAAGACAATGTCAAGAGGATGAGATAACAAGCCAGAGACTGGGAGAAGATACTTGCCAAAGACACATCTGATAAAGGACTGTTACCCAAAACATGCAAAGAACTCTTAAAACTCAGCAATAAGAAAACAAATAAGCAATTAAAAAACAGGCCAAAAATCTTAATAGACACCTCATCAAGGAAGATACACAGGTGGCAAATAAGAACATGAAGAGACGCCTGACAACATATGCCATTGGGGAGAAGTGTTTTAAGACAACAATGAGATATCAGTACACATCCATTCAGTTTAGTTCAGTCGCTCAGTCGTGTCCAACTCTTTGCGACCCCATGAATTGCAGCACGCCAGGCCTCCCTGTCCATCACCAACTCCCGGAGTTTACTCAAACCCATGTCCATCGAGTCGGTGATGCCATCCAACCATCTCATCCTCTGTTGTCCCTTTCTCCTCCTGCCCCCAATCCCTCCCAGCATCAGGGTCTTTTCCAATGTGTCAACTCATCCATTAGATGGATCAAGCAACAAGCAATGGAGTCAACACATCCATTAGAATGGTCAAAATCCGAAACACTGACAAATCCAGACAGTGGTGAGGAGATGGAGCAACAGGAGCTCTGATTCATTGCTGGCGACAATACAAAATGGTGCAGCGAGTTTGGATGACTGGTGGCTTCTTATAAAATCATTTATACTCCCACCATACAATCCAGCAATCATGCTCCTTTGTATTTACCAAAACAAGGAAAACTTATGTTCACACAAAAATCTGCACTTGGATGTTTAAAGCTGCTTTATTCATAACTGCAAAAACTTAGAAGCAACCAAGATATCCTTCAGTAAGTGAATGGATACACTATGGCACACCAGACAATGGAATATTATTCAGCATTAAAAATGAATGAGCTATCTAGCCATGAAAAGATATGGAGGAATCTTAAATGCCTATTGCTGTATGAAAGAAGTTAATCTGAAAAGATTAACCTGATTGATTTAATGCTTGCTTGATTCATCTATGCGATATTCAGGAAAAGGCAAAATTGTGGAGATAGTAAGACAATCATATCAATGATTGTCAGGGGGCTGGGTTGGGGGAGATAAATAAGCCAAGCACAGAGGAATTTTAAGGCAGTGAAAATGCTCCACAAGATGTTATAATGGATCTATGGATCCATGTCGCTATGTATTTGTTTAACCCCATACAACGTGGACTTCCCAGTTAACACTAACAGTAAGGAGCTTGCCTGCCAGTGCAGGAGCCACAGAGACGCGCCTTGGGTTCAGCCTTGGGTCAGGAAGATCCCCTGAAAGACAGCATGAGAACCCACTCCAATGTTTGTGCCTGCAGAATCTCATGGACAGAGGAGTCTGGCGGGCTATGATCCATAGGATTGCAAAGAGCTGGACACAACTGAAGTGACTTAGCATGCATGCATATAACGTAGGACACCAGGAACGAAGCCTGAAGTGAACTAGGGACTGTGGGTAACTATAATGTGTCAGCATAGGTTCATCCTTGGTAAAAATTGTAGCACTCTAGCGAGTCGATAATGAGGAATGCTATGCACATGTGGAGGCAAGGGGTATATAGGAAATCTCTGTACCTCCTTCTCAATTTTGTTGTAAACTTAAGTGTCCTAAAATATAATATCTTTTGAAAAAGATCAATTGTCTATATTTTAGTGGGTCTATTTCTGGACTCTCTGTTTAGTTCCATTGATCTATGCATCTGTGATTTCACCAGTATTACACCGTTTTGTTTATTATAGTTTTATAATATGTCTTTAAATTGGGCAGTGTGAGCCCTTCAATTTCATTCTTCTTTTTCAAAATTGTCTTGGCTGTTCTCTTCTGTTTCACCATATATATTTTACAGTCAGCTTACTAGGAGCTACAAAAAATTCTGTCAGGGTTTTATCAGAAGTGTGTTAAATGTATAGGTCGGTTTGCGGAAAATGGACATCTTAACCATCCTGACTCTTCTAGCCATAAATATGGTGTGTCTCTACACTTATTTAGGTTACATTTCTTTCACTAGCATTTTGTAGTTTGACACAAGAATCTTTATTGAGAATCACATGTAAGTATTTTCTGTGGTTTGGTCAATGGTTTTTCTTTTAATGTGCTTGCTCGGTCTCTCAGTCATGTCCGACCTTTGTGACCTCATGAACACAGATAATCAGGCTCTTCTGTCCATGGGATTTTCCAGGCATGAATACTGGAGAGGGTTGCCATTTCCTTCTCCAGAAAACCTTTCCGATCCAGAGATTGAACCCTGGTCTCCTGTATTGCAGGCAGGTTCTTTGTCTGCAATTATTTCTTTTCTTTTCCTGATCAGAATGACTTTTAATTCTTTTTCTTGCTTTATTACATTAGCCAAGATTTTATTTTTACTTATTTCATTTTTTTAACATTTTTTAAATAAATGAGGCAAATTTACTTAGAATGCCCAAGGACTTACCCAAAGTCACACAGTAGTTGTCATAATAAAAGAGGTTGGAATCCAGAGGCTTGATATTAGTTCCAATCTACTTCCAGCTCTGTCCCGTGAGACAACAGACACAAAAGAGAAAGGGTATCGTCAGGATTTTTATGTAGTTTTGCTATTGACTTTGCAATAACGTTTGATTAAACTTCATCACTGACGATGTGGCCCCCTCCCTCTTATGGTTTTAAAGTCAAGCAGTATCTAGGGTGACTTGGGGACTCAGCCCTGATGAGGCGGTCATTTCCAACCGTGAAAACTCCCAGAGGTCACTGTGCAGTCCCCAGCCTTGCAGAGCAAATTCTGAGTGCTTTTAAGGTGATGAGTGAATGAAGAAGTTAAAGCAGGTGATGGATTTCACCCAGGCCTCCTTCCATTAGCAGCATCACTCTCCCCTCTCTGGGGGCCCTGGAAGGTGGTGATGGTGATTCAGAAATGTCCACTGCAATTTAGCTCACCCACTCATGGTTGCTGTTGTGGGGCTGGAAATATAAACTCTACTGACCGGAGTGAGTGACAGCATGCTGGCCGTACCAGCCATATCACTGGCCCAGCAAAGCGGTATCCCCAGGCAAGGTCTGATGGGGACGGAGGCACGTATGGCTGGATGCTCAGCATCTTCCCTAACAGGCCTGTAGCCCGCCCAGTTTTCTGCTCCAGGATCACCCCTTCCCAGGAAAAGAGCCCTCCTATTCAAATAGTGGTCTGACGCAGGAAGAGCCCAGGACGTGGCCCCTGGATGACTTCCCTGCACCTTCCCCCATTGCCTACCTAACAGCAGCAAAATCCATTCTATCAAAACCTAGCAAAATATGAAAACTTTGTTTCGGAAATAGTTTCAGGTTTGATGAGGCCTTTTCTTCAAAGAGAAAGTAGATGAGAGGAAATGTTATATTCCACAAAGTTCCCTCCAACTGGTATGTACTGGTTAGGGAGGAAATGTACAAATCCCAAGCCTTAAAATCTGTCAACAAACATTTTCATTCTCCTTCCTACCTGGAAATGTTTGAGTTCCGTGGACTTTGTTTCAAATGTGTTTGACCAGACAGAATACAAAGAATCATATGGCATGGGTGTGGACCACATACTCTGCAACTTACATCAAAGGGCTTTTGGTGCCCTGGAAGGACACTTGTGTTTCACGCACCATTTGCAACTTGCTGGTCTAATTCCACCATCCCTGTGAAATAAAAAAAACAAACAAAAAGGAAAAAGAAGGCAGAGTTTGATTTGGTTCTCGCAATTCTGAAAGGGAATATTTGGGGCGTTTCTGCCATTCTTCGCCCCGCTACAAACTATACTGAAGACACACTCGGGTTTCTTTCACTAGTCCAGTAGGTTGGCTGGAAAACACAGATCAAGGAGAACTTGTGTGGTTTCCTACCTCCCAGGTTTCAAATGCACTTGAATTTTAACAATCCAACAAATGATGATACTAGGAATGCTATCTTTCTCTGCTTTTCAATAAACTGTTAAATCTTAAAGGAGTTTCCAGAGCAAGGACAAGACCCAGAGCTTCAAGAAACTTGCTCATTATTTAATGTTTCTTAAATGCCTTGGAAATGAAAGCTCTCTGAGAGTGGGAAGGGCCAGGCCTCTGCCATTGTTGGCCGTGACAGGGGCGGCTGCTGCTTCAGCGAGCTTTTAGCAGGAAAGTGAGAAGTGCCGGAAGCTGTCTCACGTGCTGAATTGTAACACGAGGGAAAGAGAAAGGGGCCTCACTGTCAGAACCCCAAAAGGGGAACCCGAGAAGCCGGACAGAGGAGAAAAGGGCTGAGCCTGTGACTCCCTTAGCAGAACGAAGCCTGGCCTCAGCCCCGCCTTCACAGATTCACCGTCTCCCCTTTACCTCCTTCATGTGGGCGCAGTCTGAGCAGCCAGGGGTCTTCCAGACCCTTTCACAGGGATGCCAGGGCACCCACCTGGCCCACCCCGTCGGTGGCCACAGAAGCAGCAGCAGGTACAGGTGTGGTTACATAAGTTGCAGGACTTCAGTGCCAGAGGCGGCACTCAGAGGGGTGGCTGGTGTCCCTTCGAGGGAAGTTTTCCAGGGGGGCATGGGGTCTAAGCTACACCTTGTTTGGTCTTGTATAGGTGAAGGCAGCAGAGCCCTGGGAAGCATACAAAATTCAGAAGCATTGCACACCCATGGGCCAGCACCTGGAAAGGGCCAGGCTGAGGTATTTTGTCACACCATCAGATGTCCTCGGGAAGACTGTGGGATCAGATGATTCTATTTCTCGGGCGTGGCCCACCTTGAAGTTGGCTCCAGCAGTGGCTGGATGGTAAGCCAGAGGTGCCCGGGTCCCTGGACGGGACAAGGCAACATGCCACCTTCTTGAACATGACCTCCTCCAGGGGATGGAGGTCTGGAAATGCTGTGTCGCTTACACCAAGATGAAGACCAGTGGGACCTGGTGGATTGTGAATTATTGGCAGGAACACAGAGGTTGGTACTTACATTTGAGGAGTTCAAATCTAGACTGCCATCTATTTTATACTCAAACTTTAACCTATTTGGAAGTAAATCAAAGAAATGGGTTCTATAAAATAAATGACATAGTTTTTCACTGCAAAGAGTTGAACTATTTGGGCAGGAGTGTAAACGGGCAGTCCACCACGAGCCAAGAATCACAAGGGGTTCCGTGTTTTCTGACTGCACTGATTGCTGTGTGACTTGAGTAAGTCACTTAATCTCTCTGAATCAAAAGTCCAAGAAATACTAGCCCCGCTGGTTTTGTGATGAGACTAAAGCAGATATGTTTGAGGCATTTTGTACATTGCAACACAAAGTTTTACTCAAATTTTACTCCAACATCCAGGGGAGAGCTGTGCTCACATTCATTCCACCAGTATTTATGGAGAACTGTGTCTTGGTCCAAGTCCTGCAGAGGTTCAGAGGAAAGCCATAGGCTGGGAGGCCTGCACATGTTGCTTTTGCTATAAAACTAGCAAATTTATGTGGAGAAGCACAAAGCCAAGCCTTGGCATTATCATCTTCCTGCAAACGTCATTTAAGTAAGAAAGACCAGGATCCTAGCTAGAGGGCGAATCTAAGATAAATGATGTCTTTGTACTCACTTTGTCCAGGTTTCAAGAGCATCTTAACTGATTTGCCTGGGTGGATCAAGTCAATTTGTTGACCTGCTTTCGTGAACCAACCATGACATTCAGTTCACAGAGAATTGA
Source organism: Cervus elaphus (assembly GCF_910594005.1). Lineage (NCBI taxonomy): Eukaryota > Metazoa > Chordata > Mammalia > Artiodactyla > Cervidae > Cervus > Cervus elaphus. Next base: position 89,973,510 of record NC_057829.1, on the reverse strand, counting down.
ACAGATAACCCGGGGGTGATTTGTTTTACTGTAATGGATTGGGCTTCCCAGGCAGCGATAGCGGTAAAGAACCCACCTGCCAATGCTGGAGACATAAGAGACGTGGATTCGATCCCTGGGTTGGGATGATCCCCTGGAGGAGGGCATGGCAATCCACTCTAGTATTCTGGCCTGGACAATCCCATGGACAGAGGAGCCTGGCGGGCTACGGTCCATGGGATCGCAAAGAGTTGGACACGACTAAAGCGATTTAGCACACACACATAGACTGGACAGATCATAGCAAGGAGGGACTTCAGTTCACTGGTGGATGCTATCAGAAGTCCCGGTAGCGGAAGAAGGGAAGCTGCCATCAGACTTAAAATTGCATTTACTCACAGGGATCTGGGCACACGCATCCCTCCCTGAGAACGGCCAGGCCTTGCATGGATGTGTTAATGTGGCCGTGGTGCCCAGCTGTCAGCTCACGTCCAGGCTGCTGCCTTGCTAAGGGCCCAGGCGGGCTTCTCCAGTTTGCAGGCAGCCTCACTAAGCAGCCAGCCCATCATCTCCGTGTCATAAACGACTTCATGTTGCCCTTCTGTCAAAATGGATTTTCAGGCGAGAGATACATTCCCGTCCCCTGCATCGCCGTGTGTGACAGTATTGATTTGATATTGACTCTCAGCCGTCTTTCTGGGCTGCATTCCAACAGGTGGCCAGGCAGACAGCATCTCCCCTAGAGTGTCAGTCTGAGAAAACGTGCAAGTCGCCTTAAAAATATCCTTCTGTTAAAACAAACTTCTGAAGATTATTTCTGAAGGCGAGGTGGCCTTCAAGGCGAAGATGGGTGGTCAGATGGGAAACGGGGTCACACTGAAGAGAGGGTGGCAGGACTGTGCCCACTGGAATCTATTTGCTCCTTTATTCATTTGACAGATGGCTGACTTGAACGCTGCTGCATTTTCCCTCAACACCGCCTTTCGGTTCTGAATCCTACCCTCCTTGTCTGTCTTGCTGCTCTCAGCTTGGAAAGCATTTTTGTTAGTGATGGGACTGGAGGGGGGCCGCTCATTCTCCAAGCACCCCATGGATGCAGTGGATTTTGGGTTTGTCTCCTATTGGGTTCCCACCTGATGGTTCTGATGAATCATCCACCAGACAAACCCAGTCCCTGTTGTACCAGCCACCCCCCAACCCCTCTGTGGGCCCTTTAGCAATGGTCTTCCTCGTGTAATTTCTAGTAGGTTGGCAAAGTCCTGGCAAATGACAGATAACCGGCAAGTGGGAGATACTTCTGTGTTCTTCCAGAGCTCAGCCATCTCGCTCAGCTCAGCACACAGGGCGCCGAATAAGACTCTGCAGAGAGAAGCCTGGTGGAGGGATGTGGTGCCAAACACTTCCCAAATCGTCGGCTTTATCCCTTCCCAGGACTGGATCCTGGGCACTCACTTGACAGCCCCCCAGATGGGGACATCTGGCTGCATGATACAGTCTTGACTTCTTCACTGAGCCAAGAGGAAAGTATTGAGAGACAGCATCCAGGGTGGATCGTGTGTTGCCCGTAATGTGACCAAATGTCTCTCTAAGCAGCGACTTGTCAGAGATGCTCAGCACAAAGGCTCCTGAAAATAGCTGATTGCATTGGGGGGGATGAATAATACATTACATGCAAGGTGCTCTTGGGTGTCTGTTTCATATTTTCCTGTGTAGTTTTATAGCTAATTAATCAGCTGACCGTCTATACTGAAGAGCTTTAATATGGTGAAAACCAATAGGAACTTTCTCTGAGACAAAGGTGCCACTGACAGGGTGGCAAGGAGGGAGTCCAGTTAGAGCTTCTCATAGTTCATCAACTCATGAAAAGCCTGCTGCCATTCTTCTGGGAACACGTGAATAAATGGTCTTGTGGGTATGAGTTTTTTTCCCTCTTTCCCCTGAAGTAAAAGTTACAGAGAAAGCATTTTGTGATTAAAATTATGTCTCATTTTAGTGGGAGAATTTGTGAAATTCTTAAGTGGAATCCATATTATTGAATTCAAGTGGAATTCATGTTAATGAACTAAGGAGAGAATGCTGATGAGGGCAAGGAAATGCATAGTGTCCTTAAAAATATTTACCCTGACTGAAAACATAGCGGTTAGCACATCTGCTGGTTCTCAACCAAGCAGCAGCACTGTATCTGTAGGAGCGACCTCTGCACGCAGACGGCGGTCTCTCAGATAGAGCTGCAGAGTAGGACTCGTGTCCCTGGAGGCCTCTCCTCAGAGTCAGTTCAGTTCAGTCGCTCAGTCGTGTCCGAGTCCTTGCGACCCCAAGGACGGCAGCACGCCAGGCTTCCATGTCCCTCAGCAACTCCCAGAGCTCCCTCAAACTCATGTCCATCGAGTCGGTGATGCCATCCAACCATCTCATCCTCTGTCGGCCCCTTCTCCTCCTGCCTTCAATCTTCCCCAGCATCAGGATCTTTTCCAATGAGTCAGTTCTTCGCATCAGATGGCCAAAGGATTGGAGCTTCAGCTTCAGCATTCCTCAGAATCAGCATGACCCACAGTCAACTTGCTGTCCTTCCAGAAGTCCCCGTCTCAGGGATAAGGCACCTGTCCAGGTGAGCTCCTCCCGTCCTCTCCTCTCGCGGGTGCCTCCAGGCTCCCTGAGGATGTTGGGGCCCTTCCTAGGGGAGCTCTGCTCTTAGCCCCTGCCTCAGCAGCCCCCACCCAAGCTCACTTCTCCTGGTCCTTCCCGGATCCCACAGCACCCGTTTACTTCCTCCATTCATACCTGCTGTCCCTGCCTCTCCCAGAATAATTCGCCCAAGATACCATCTCAAACACTTGACCCTGATCCCAATGCTGGGTGGCTCCCCATCACTTGCAGATATCAAGTTGCAGCTTCTGGCCACTCCAGCTTCTAACCCGGCCTCTCTGCCGATACGTCCATCTTGCCCACTCCAGGTGCTCCCCTGCAAGGACCATCTCCAGTGGTGAGAAGCCTGTTCCAAGCCCCGCTTCTTGTCATGTTGTTCCTCTTTCCTGGGAACCCCTCTCCTTCCTGCAGCTCCTGTCACTGACTCCACAAGGGGTGTAGGGGAGCCAGACAGCTTGGGCTTCAGTCCGCTTACTGGCTGTATCACCAAGGGAAAAAGCTATTGGTCTCTCTGTGCCTCGGTTTCCCCATCTCTAAATAGCACCAGTATCTACTCTCGAGGTGGCTGTGGTGATGGCCAAGCTGACACCCCAGTGCTTGGAGCAGGGTCTGCACAGGGCGAGCTGTGGATTCACGAGGCTGGGGAGCTGCCTGGAGGCCTCCCCGCCCTCCACGCTCGGTGCCTCCCCATCTCCGCACCCTCACGCCTGCCTCGGTTGCACGTTGCAGCCCATTCAGAGCCTGCCCTTGATTCCGGCCGCCGTTCAGATGTAGGCTCCTGAGCTCAGAAGACACACGTGTCCCGCTGTCACTGCCCCAGCACACAGAGAATGGCTCGTGTTTCCTGATGACAAAGCTGCTTGATTTCAGGTGAATTTCGCAGCATAAGTGGGACGTGGAGCCAAGGACGCAGACCCCCTCATATCCAGCAAGAACACTGACCAGCTGCCCGGAACAAGTTCCCCCACGGCTGTTGCTGGGTGAGATGAGGACTGGTAAGTCTGCCAAAGTCATCATGGCTTTTGCCAAAATTTGGAATTAAAGATACGGCACCTTTCACCTGCAAAGGGCTCCTTGGCAATCCCAAGAGACGTGAAATAGTTCAAGGACGCTTTCTCTCAGGCCTCTGAATGGGCCGCTTTTTTGTGCTGAATTGAGTCAATTTCATCCAAATTGAAGAAGCAGTTGTGCATGTAGATATAGTCTCTGATGGGGAATTTAATCAAATCCAAATGTCACACCCTTAGGGATTCAAACCACCACCAATTTTATCTTTACTGCCAATTCAAGGCCTGTCTGCATTAAAAAAAAAGAAAAAATCTGGAGTTCTTAGCCAGCTTATCTTATCTCCGTATCTAAGGAGCCTGGTCTCCCCACCAGAAGGCACTGACAGGTCTCAGGCAGGGCGGATATCACTTCCCCAGGACCTAAGTCACCTCTGGGCTGTACATCAGGTGCTGGGGGAGCCAGGCTGGTGATACCAGCGGTGTGCCAGAGCTTTGCAGGTTAGCTCACTCGCAGCCTGTCTAATCCTTCAGCCCGACCAGGACTGAAGGACAGAGAACAGAGCCCCTCCCAGGGGAAGAAAAATCGTCTTCGTAGGAGACTCGCCTTTCTTGGGCAGGGTTTTATCTTTACTGCAGACAATTGGAGACTTTCCTAGTGGGTTGACGCACGTGGAGGGGGTGAAGGTACTTCTCCTGGCAGCATCTTTTAGCAAGCTCACCTTGAACAGAGGCACACCTGAATATTCCCACCCTTCCCTTCCTTCCTGCAGAGGCCTGGGGAGAAGACAGCACTGAACCCAGATCCTCACTCTGTAGGTGTAAATGCCGCCCAGACATCGGTCTCCCTCTGGTCCACTGTCCAAGCCATCATCCCACCAGCACTTCTGAGTTTAGAACCTCTTCCTAATGACGGTGCAGTGCCTACCGGCACATTTATTCCAGTAACTCCACTAACTCCACATAAGGCTTATCCATTTAAACCACTATATATATATATATACATACATATATATGTATGTATATATATATATACACACACACACACACACACATTGGTGCTTTCAAGGCGACGTACCTGCAGCGTGGGACACACAGCTGATCGTGTGCCTCCAGTATTTGTGGTTCCTAAGTGAACTCGATGCGCTGTACAACGGAATTACTAGGTTTGTATTAAATTGTAGCTCAGGGACCCATCACTATGTGATGCTAGTGCCTTTCTACTTGCTTTGTTTATCACAGAGAGGGGAACTGAATTAGCATAAAATGCTACTAAGTAGTAAAAAGGATGCTTTAGCGCCCTCTCTATTTGACCTACTGTTGACCTGGTCTAATTTGTATTATCTCTGGGGCGGTTTAACAGATCATTTTCCTTTGTTAAAATTAGGTCAGATTAAAGAATTATGACCCCCCATTTATTCTGCTCAAAAGACAGTCATTTCTGCCTCTAAAATAATAACCTTATCTGCACTGAGATCTTTCTTGTTAAATAAAAACACATGCTTGCTTCCCCTCTTGGATGACTTAAGAGTGATGCTGCCTCACAAGTGTGGTTACTGGTGAGTGAGGGTTTACCCAGCGCCGGCTCTTGAAGCCCCTGGGAGTGACATCGCTCATTCATAAATTGCCTATTGATCAGTAGCAACTGGAAATTAGATCCAAATCTTTGAAAGGAATTATTAGACTTTGAGTAACATTTGCCCTGCAACATTCAGAGGTCTGAGTGCATTTTTCTCTCCACCGAGAAGCTCCTGCTTAAGGACAGTTTATATGCAAAGCGCTCAGAAGTGGAAATACCACGTCAGACCCCTCCCATCCCCGCCGACCCTCTCCCATCTGGTCCCTTGCTCAGTCATGGTCCCCTCCCCCTCCCATTTTCACAAGTTGTTTTAGACAAGAGATTTATGAAATAAAAAAACACAAGCACCTCCATGAATTACGATCTGTGCAATGTTTAGACATTGGGTAATTTTATAATTGGCACAGTGTTTTTTTTTTTCCTTTTAAATAACCACCACCGTAATTAATCCAAGCATAATTATATAAGAATATTCTGATATCAAAACTTTTTAATGTGTCATAATCATACATGAAAAACTATAAATATAAGACATAATATTTTATTGAATTGTAGTTGATTTACAGTGTGTATAGGGATGCAACTATACATGCATATATTCTTTATACATAAGCATTCTTTTTCAGATTCTTTTTCATTATCAGTTCACTTCCGTTCAGTCACTCAGTCATGTCCAGCTCTCTGCGACCCCATGAACTGCAGCATGCCAGGCGTCCCTGTCCATCACCAACTCCTGGAGTTTACCCAAACTCATGTTCATTATAGGCTATTACAAAATACTGAGTATATTCTCTGTGCTAGGAGTAGGCCCTTGCCACTCAGTGCTTTACCCTTTGCTTTTTTGTGCGTGCATTCAGTCACTCAGTCACATTCAACTCTTTGGGACCCCATGGACTGTAGCCCACCAAGCTCCTCTGTCCATGGGATTTCCCAGGCAAGAATACTGGAGCGGGTGGCCATTTCCTTCCCCAGGGGATCTTCCCCACCCAGAGATCGAACCTGCATCTCCTGCAGGGGCAGGTGGATTCTTTACCACTGAGCCACCTGGAAAGCCTTTGCTTTATTTTTTTTTTAAATAAAACACAAATTTAGTCATTTTCCCGGTAGTGACTTAACACACACACAAAGACGTAGTAAAAAGAAAGCTCTGCGACGACGGTTTGGGCCAGGTTCACCCTAGTGCCCGATCGATGTGGGTGTGTGGCCGGCGCGTGCTCAGGTGCGTGTGTGCACTTGGGAGGCAGGGTGTGACGGCAAGGAACGCGGCTCCAATGCTCCTTTAAAAATAGAACGGGAAGAGCTCCGCAGCAAGTGCTCCGTGGAGCCCCAATCTGATTAATTGCAATGCCAAACAGCTTTATTCTGCTTAATAAGAAATTAGATCACAATGGGGATTTGCAGAAATTACCTTGAAATGTTTGTATGTTTGAATGATTGAACCATTTGTGCTAAAAATTACGTTCCCTAGCTTGGAATCTGAAGCTTGTGAACAAACGCACGCCAGGCTAATCAGTATGCCGGGAAGGAAACGGTGTCCCGCTCCTGGCCTAGCTGGGGTGGCCAGGGATAGGACACGTGCTCTGGAGGCTGAGTTTTCTGGGGGCGCCAGTGTCCACCGGGTTGGATGGAGAACATACCCGTTAATTTGGAATCAATTAAGTCTTAATACTTAGCCTTGGATAAACTCAGAGCCTGGGACAGCACCACTTAATTATTCACAAATGCTCTCTATTATACACGCGGCATGCAGGACCTGGGTCAAAGCAGACGTCCAGACCATTAAAACCTGTGTGCTTTGAATGCAGGGGTGGTGGAAATTTCAGGGAGCCCCCTCGGTTTCATTAGGAAGCAAAAAAAGAAAAAGAAAAAACCCAGCCCGATGCTTGGCTCCTTGAATAACTTCCGAAAATCTTTTAAGTCAACCTTGTGTTTCAGTCAACAGGGAAGTTTTGACCCTTCACCTCGCAACAACCATCCGTTTCATTATTTATCTGAGGGAATCAGAGAGTTTTTCTTCTCTCACAAAAGTCCCTGACACCGGGATATTTTTAATAGCTGAAATTTTTCATTCTTGTCACTCTGCCTTTTGAAAATCAAGGTATTTTCATACAACACGTAGCTAATGAGTGAAACTTCAGAATCCAACCTCTTGCTATAATCACGCGCAGGGCCCGACGAAGCCCCACTAGTGAGAAACATGAAAATTAATTATTGAGCTCCCTGTTTTATCCTCCTCATCTGTTTGATATTCTCCAGCACAGAAGGAACCAGACAATTAAATTACTCCTCCCTCTGCCTGATCACAATGCTCCCTGCACCTTTGCTTCCACTCCAGAGGCGGAAGCCTGTCTGTTTGCAAAGCGTAAATGGTAGGGAGAGAAAGACGGAGAGGAGGGTTAAGGAAAAGAGGCCATTCTGGTTCCCTCCACTGAAAGATTTTTAAAGAACCTCCTTGGAGCGCGGTTATTTCACGCATCTTTTCTGCCCTTCGGTGGAGGAAAAGGCAAAGACCTGGTGGAGGAAAAAGGCAAAGACGGTGGCCTTTGTATCACCCACGGGGTGGCCTCATGGAGCTTCCGCAGAGAACTCTGTCCTTTCCCATCCTTCCTGTAACCTCCTCCTGTTTCTCAGATAAAAACATAAAACCTCCTAACCGCCAGTGAAGATCTCTGAATCAGTTAATTTGTTTTATTGAACAATAAAGCCGTCATTCTCTAAACCAGGGTGATTACATCTAAAGCCATGGGTAGTTTTCTGGCACATGTGACCCCATATTTGCAAAGTGGGATGCGTGTGCATACGTGTGTATGTGTGTGTGCAGGCTTGCATGTGCACGCGCTGACACGCTTGGGGCTCCAGTGGTTTTGCTTTGCTTGAGGCAGAGGCTGAGAATCGAGAGAGAGGCAAGGCCAGAATCGGCTCAGAGCAGTGGCCTCGGTCGTGCCCCCACCTGGGTGCGCCGGGGGCGGGGCTTAGGTCCGAGACGCGCGAACCCTGCAGAACTCAGGGGGCCCCCTGCCACATTTCCGTATGCCAGGGTCTGTGTGGATACAAATCCATCGGAGACTAGGGAGCCTAAACTTCGGTCAGGTTCATAAGGAGCCTGTGGTCCCTCAAACCCTGACGACCTTAGGCCAGGAAGACGCTCATGCCTCCATGGTTGGGCAGTGGAGACTTCCTGCCAGGCTCCAGGTCAGAGGTCAGGGTCCAGCCTCCTCCAGCCACCCCACGTGGCCTCCTAGTCTCCATGCCTCCTCTGAGAGGCCGTCTGTGGTCACAGCACACGCCCTGCCCCTGGGATGGTCAGCCTCTCCAGGGAGATTTTCCATCTCTGAGCAGGTCACTGATGGCAGAGTGAAAGGTTTCTCAAGGGGCAGGAAGAAAACTGAGCGGGCCGATCACCTGGGGGCACTTCATGGCCACAGTCTCCCTCACAGCGGCCATCGAGGAGGAAGGTCCCCAAGAAAGGCGCTGCAGTGGGTCAGGTTCCCGAGCAGCGGGAAGCCCCCATCGCCCCGGGCGACTGGTGGCTTCCAGGAAGAGATGCGGCTGTCATCGGTCATTTGCTGGGGGGCCTGGCTCGGATGTGGGGTGCCGGGATCCCCCACAATCCGCTCTGCTGTGCTCTTTGAAGCCTTTCTCCCCCCCATCTCACTGAGGGAACATTCATCTTCCCCGCTACCCTTCCTGAAAAGCCTCAGCACAGCGCAAAACCTCTGTACCTGTCTCGATATGCATGTTCGCTCCTACAAACACGCCATCAGGCGTGCAGACTCGGTGCCACTCACAAACACACCCACACGCGTGCACACACTCCCTCACCACTATGTGATCGCAGGGGTAGGGGCCTGAGGAGGCCCCTGGGAGGTGGGCAGGGTGTGTTTATTGAAGCAGGGAGTGAACTCATGAACTTCCCTGGCACTAGGCTCCTGCATCCAAGTGGGGCAAAGTCAGGAAGACCCCATGGACACCCTCCTGGCCCTGAGGAGGGTGCCTGCAGACTGTGTTGTCAGGCAGGGGTGGGAGCTTGTGAATGCCAGCTACGAGGTTGGGGCACCCTCCACCTTCCAGCCTGGCCCGGAGCTCACTCTCTCCTTGCCTGGATGCCCCTTCCCACCAGGAGGAACGGGTGAGAAAGGCATGAAACAGAGAAAGAGGAAAGACACAAAGCCATCCAGAACCCTGCCCCTGGCGGCTTCCTACTCTGGGTTGGATGAGGATCACATGAGATGCTGCTCTACAGCCCACCACATCCTGGAAGGCCCACGAACTGGTGAGTTAGGATCCCCCGTGTGATTTAATGCCTCGCTTCACCTCCAGCGAGTCAGGCGAGACCTGCCCTCCTGGGTGTCTCAGGACTTGCCTCCCCTCTCCAGCTGTAGGAATCCACCTGGAAAGAGTGATTGGTGTAGCTGGGAGAGGTGACAGGGTTCACACACACGAGTGATCGTCTCTGAGGACAGCGTCCCCCCACCTAGGGACATTCGGCCTGCGTCCTGAGGATGTCAGCGAACTGTGCTGGGGAGGTTCAGCCTGCCCTTGGTCCTTGAAAGGGCAGAGTGTTCAAAGCCCAGATGCAACCATTGTCCATGTGGCCATATTGGGACTGTTTTGAACCACTAAACCAGCACACAACAGTATAATCTTCTGTTACTAGATTCACAATCCATTGAGTTTTTTAAAAACTGTATTTACAGTAAGTGCCTTTAAAATTACCTTTCTGGTGGAGCAAAGGACCAGATCATCTACTGGTGATTGGTCATTTTAAGCCTAAGTGATAGATTTGATTTATCAAAGTAGAAGGGACCCAAGCCGGGTCTGGGAGACCAACATCAGGGCACGTGCTCATCAAAGTGAGTTTTGACACCAAAGGGTCCAAGGACTCATGGGCCGGGTGCCCTCGATCACGGGCAGAGAGGTGTCTGTCCCGTCGTCTGTCTCCAGGCGGCTCTTCCCTGAGTGTCCCAGGAGTGTGCTGCCTTTCGCCATCCAGAGAGGGTCTGGCTTTGTCGGATCAGGGAGAAGCAAGCTTCAGGAGCAGTGATTAGAATGCTCACTTCCTAGCAGGATGTGCTGGCTTTGTGTACATTTAGCCACAGATCTAAGACTTATTTAAATGTATTACATGAACAAAAGGGTGATGAAAGGAAAACTTGGAGAAACACAGTGGCTGTGAAAGACAGTTGCTTGTGATCACAAAGTATTTAGCATATTCCCCTCATTCTTCCCTGGAATTCTACACAGATATGAATCCTTGCAAATGCCTGGTGCTTGTTACATCATACCTTTCCGCCAAAGGAGAAGCCCAGATCGATACCCAGGGTGCTGTCCCATCCCAGGCAGCAGGAAGACCACTGGTCTCTGCTCCCAACCCGTGTTTGTGTCCAGAGAACCCTTATAGGGGTGACGGGCCAGGGCAAGAACAATATATATACTTTTTTGCTGATAGAAATATCAAGAAAGAAGTGATGGAACAAATTGAGAAATTAAATTGTAATAAATTACTGAGGCCAGATGGTATTCATCAGAGAGTTGTAGAGGAATGAAAGACTGAAATAGCTAAGCAACTAATAAAAATATATAATTCAGCCTGGAAAATGGCAATGGTCACCAAAGCGTGGCCAGTTGTGGGCCTGGCTTTCCAGAGTAATCACAGGCCACAGTCTGAGGGAGAGCTTTTTAATTATTTTGTGGTTGATTCCTCACACCCATGACATAGACAGAAATGCCCCAGAGTTTGTGTGCTAATGACTTGGAAGAGATGATAAATGTTTGTATGGAAACCACGCCAAATTATTTATG